>NC_133622.1:190319552-190484819 GCF_048593235.1 Sminthopsis crassicaudata | reverse complement strand
GAAATGGTATAAATTCCCTACCATAAAAAGAGGCAAGAAAAACTGTGTGTAACCTTTTTACAGAGAAGAGGATGAGTAAGCAAACCTTTTATTAGAATTGGCTCAAAGAGGAATAACATATATTCAATATGGGTATAAGAAATCTATTCTAACTTGCAGTAAAGTAGGAGGGGAATGGGAAATGGGAAGAGAGGAAGGTGATAGAATAGAGGGCATATTGGGGAAGGGGATAGTCAATAGTGCAACACGTTTGATAAAGATCAGGATGAATGGAAAGAGAGAATAGAATAAATGGAAGGAATTAGAGTTAGCAATAGTAATTGTAAAAAGAATTTTGAAGCAAGTTTCTTTGAGAAGACCTCATTTCTTAAATATAAAGGAAACTGAGACAGATTTATAAAAAAAAATAATAATAATAAGACCAATGCCTCAGTTGATAAATGATCAAAAAATATGAACTATGCCCAAAGGGCTATAAAATCATACATAATCTTTGACCTAACAATACCACTATTAAGAATGAATCCCAAAAGAGATTTAAAAAAAAAAAGAAAAGGACCCATATGCACAAAAACATAATTGTTCTCTTCTCAGGTCAAAAAGTTGGAAACTGAGGAGATCAATTGAGGAATGAATGAATAAATTGTGGTATGTGATTATGATGAAATATTATTTTTCTGTGGGAAATGATGAGCAGGATGCTCTCAGAAAAACCTGGAAAGTCCCCCATGAACTCAAGCAAAATGAAATGTACTATGTCCAAAGTAATAGCAATGTTCTGGGATAATGTATCTATAAGTGTCTCTGCTATTCTTAGCAATACAGTGATTCACAACTATTCTGAAGTATTTATGATAAAAAAATCCTGTCCATACTCAGAGAAAGAACTGTGTCTGAATAGAGATTAAAGCATTCCCTCTGTGTGTGTGTGTGTGTGTGTGTGTGTGTGTGTGTGTGTGTGTGAGAGAGAGAGAGAGAGAGAGAGAGAGAGAGAGAGAGAGAGAGAGAGAGAGAAAGAGAGAGAGAGAGAGAGAGAGAGAGAGAGAAGAGAGAGAGAGAGAGAGAGAAAGAGAGAGAGAGAGAGAGGAGAGAAAGAGAGAGAGAGAGAGAGAGAGAGAGAGAGAGAGAGAGAGAGAGAGAGACACTTTATTTTTTCTTATTTTTTTAAGATGGGAGATCTATGCTTTCTTTCACAACATAACTTTTATGGAAATGTTTTGCATAACTTCACATGTGCTTTCTTAATGGAATCTGGGAATGAGAATAAGAAAAAATCTTAACTCCAAGTTTTAAAAACAAATGTAAAAATTGTTTTTAAAATTGAGGAAAAATTTTTAAAGATTTAATTTTTTAAAAGAAAAAAGAAGAATAGGTCTTCATTGAATTGAATCAGGCAGAACTTGAGATGAGTCTTGAAAGACTGAAGAGGATTAAACACACAGTATTCACCCCAAACACCCTCCTGTCACCTGAAATTAAAACCAGTTGCAATTATGATTATGTTTTGAGGCTCAGTTATGTAACTACCAAAGCTCTTCCCTTCTTAGGCCTCAGTTCCTTCATTATCTATAAAAAGAAGGGAATGGTGATGTCTAAAAGAAGTTTCCCAACTCTAAATCCTATGATACCCATGAAATTTGTGGGAATTTTCCATCATTTCTCAGTGAAATGCTTTATTATTAGAGCTGTGAACTGATCTAACTATTCTGGAGAATAATTTGAAATATTTGAAATATATCCCAAAGAGATCATAAAAGAGGGGAAAGGACCCACATGTACAAAAATGTTTGTGGCAGCCTTTTTTGTAGTGATACAGAACTGGAAACTGAGTGGATGCCCATCAGTTGGAGAATGGCTGAATAAGTTATGGTATAGGAATGTAATGGAATATCATTGTTCTATAAGTAATGATGAACAGGCCTGGAGAGACTTACATGAACTGATTCCAAGTGAAGTGAGAAGAACATGGTACACAGCAACAAGATTATGTGATGATCAACTATGATGGACTTGGTTTTTCTCAATAATGCAGTGATTCAAGGCAATTCCAATAGGCATGGGATGGAAAATGCCAGTTTAATCCAGAGTGAGAATTATGGAGACTGCATGTGGACTGAAACATAATATTTTCACCTTTTTGTTGTTGTTTTTTCTTTCTCATGTTTTTCCCTTTTGATATGATTTTTCTTGCATAGCATGACAAATGGAAACATGGTTAAAAGAATTGCATATGCTTAACCTATAGAGTTTGCTTGTTGTCTTGTGGGGGGAGGAAGAAAAATTTGGACAAAAGGTTTTTCAAAGGTGAATATTAAAAATTATCTGCATGTATTTGGTAAATTAAATACTTTAGAAATTTTTAAAAATATATTTTTTCAGTGAGAACTGGAGAATTCTAGCTATCCCAAATAGTGCTCCAGAAGTCACTTAATTTCTCCAGAACTCCTTTACTTCACTTATAAAATGAAGGAATTGGACTCAACAGCCTCGAAAGTCCCTTCCAACTCCAAATCTATGCCCCAAATTAGCTCAAGCTCTCCTGAGAGTGGTTGTTTTGAAATGTGATTTCATGTTTTTTATAAGTCACTACCCGTCTTTAAAGCCAAATGTTATATTTCACTCTTCTCCCAGGTTGTACCCTCAGGAGGGTTGGGGAATGAGAGTGGAGGGAGTTTTCTTGCAGCCGTTAGCTGAAGCCCCCATTGACTGTGTTCCCCAACATTACCTATGTCAGAGGGAGATGGAGCTCCCTTGGGTTAAAGGCTATTTGTACTTGTGACAGGTCTACAAGTCAGACCAGGGCAGAGGTGATTCTTCCCACTTAAAAAATGAGGAAACTGAGAAAGCTCTGAGGGGTGGCCAGGAGGCCAAATAACCAATGAAAAGCACAAGAAGGTTCTGAGCAAAATGTAACATGAAAAAAAGGCCCCTAAAATGTCTTTTCACTGATTAAAAACACTAAAAAATATATGAGTTATTATCCTTTTATTTGTTGTTTTTATGAGGTAAGCAGGTTAAATGACCACACAATTGGCCATTGTCTGAGGCTGAATTTGAAGTCAGGTCTTCCTGACTCCAGGGTCAGTGCTTTAACCACTGTACCACCTAGCTGATAAAGGGAACTCCAAGTGGAAGAAACTCCCTGCATCAAATATAGGTCTGAAACATGCAAGTTCATAGAACTAGAGCCACATGGCCCATTTTAGACCAAGCTCCTCCTTATAGAGAGAAGCTGTCAGGATCCCTTGGGGGGTGGGGGGGAGACAGCACCAGAGTTGGGGAATTAGAACTCGGCTCTTTTGACCCCAGAACTGTTGCTCCTTCCATTCTGGATTGTTCTTAAAAGAATCTCCCGGAGTCCCTGAGAAGCTGAGCTGCTTGTTCATGAGGTCCACGTAGCCAGGACTGGTGGGAGGGAGGTCTCGCTCCCTTCTCCCCGTGACACACTGCATCTTATACCTAGCCATAAATGGAAGCACTTCAGGCCTGGGATCTCGGGGGGCATCTAGTCCAAGCTGTACCTGGAGCAGGAAACCCTTGTAGCCCCTAGAAGGAGCCATCCAGTCTGTTCTGGAAGACTCACGATGGGAGGAAATCAATTTTCCACATCCCAGGAAAACCCATTCTCCCTTTTTGGAAAGTTCTACCCTCTGCAGAACTTAAATCTGTCTCCTTTTCCTTCCTACCCATTTTTTCTAGGTCTAAACTGGGCCCTCACAAGCCTGCAAGCTAGGAAGTACATCGCAGAGTAGGGGAGACCAACCAATCAGAGCAAGGCTCTTTTCATGGGATGAAAGCCCTTCAGATACTGGATGACTGTCCATCTTCTGGCCTCCCTGCTAAACAATCCCTTCCCCAAAAATGGTAGGCTGATGGGACTCCCCCTTCTTCCCACCCTGGTCTTCCTTCTGTGAATCCATCCCCAACTTCAGCCCCCAGCCCGGTCCGGAGAGAAGCCCATTGAAATCCCTGGAAAGGGGGAAGAGGGAAGGGGCCCAGATGTCCTGCTTGGTGAACCTTTCCTGAGGTCTGGGTCTCTGGACAAGAAAGAAAGGCTCTCATTGGTGCCCTTGGTGATGATGCTCTCCCCCCTCCCCCACCCTAGGGAGTGAAATAAGATAGGATGTGGTAACAATGGTCTCCCCTTTTACAGGCCCTCCCCTGATGCTATTTAGTCCCAGGGCTCAGGGCCCCCTGGCAACACTCCACTTGGGCCTCTCAAAAACACTCAGGGAGGCTCCATCCACCACGGACACCAAAAAAAGATAGAGCTTCCAATTAATTCACCAAATCAAAACCTTTAACCTTTGAACGCGGTCTACAGGCCCACACACAGGGAAACTACAAGATGATGAAGATGACGATTTGCACCACATTTAACCCCTCCAAGCCATTCTATACCGTCACTGAGACGCACACCTACTCCTGCAAGTATAAGCGTCAGCGTCAGCGCCAAGGCCCGGGTCCGAGTCCGAGCCCGACCATGAGCCCGACCCAGAGCCAGAGCCCGACCCAGAGCCAGAGCCCGTGCGCAGACCCGTGCATATGCCCATGCCCGTGCCCTTACCCATGCCCGTGCCCTAACCCTTGCCCGTGTCTATGCCTATGCCCAAACCTGTGCCCAAGCCCGTGCCTAAGTCCGTGCACAAGCCCATGCGCGAGCCCATGTGCAAGCCAGTGTGCAAGCCCATGTGCAAGCCCGTGCCCGAGCCCGACCCCGAGTCTGTGCCCGAGCCCGACCCCAAGCCCAGGCCCAAGCCTAGGGCCTAGCCTCAGCCCAAGCCCAAGCCCAAGCCCATGCCCGTGCCCGTGCCCGTGCCCATGCCCACCTCGACAAATCTGCGTCAACACCTACGAATGCGACAGCAGAGGAAGCAAAGGCAGCAAAAGCTGCAGCAGCAGATGCACCAAATGCTCGTGCAGCTGCTTGTCCCAGTCAGTCCGTATGCCCAACAAACAACGGCACAGAACCAAGGATGTCTATGTGGTCTCCCGCCCACACTCCCACTGACTGGGAGAGCTGGCTCTCCTTGGCACACCTGTGTACCCAAGAAAAGACTCTGGCAGAACACACTGGGCGTGGTCGGCCAAGTCTTGGGATCTGGCAAGATAGGAAGGTGAGGATGCGGGCAGCCTCGGGGGGAGGGGGCCCCGGGCAACCCCACTGCACAGGCCCACCGGGCCTGCCCACAACTCTGTCCTCCCCAGGTGATACCAGGTGAGCGCACTCTAAGGCCCCTGGATGCGCAAACCTTCTCTGAGAGTTCTCAGCACAAAATGACCTGAAATAGATGATTGTCATTCTTAAAAAACAAAGTATTCGGGGTCTGCCCTCAGGAAGTTGATGTGAGGTGGTCAGGGAGAAATATATAACATTTATACAGGTTATGATAAAGTCAAATGTTGTGATAAGAAAAATCCAGGCCAGAAAGTGCTCTTGGAAACTCTGGGGAAGGAGAAAACAGGCCTAGATGACCGTGGTATAGAGGAAAGTCTGGAGTTACACTCAGGCTTTGTCACTTAGGTCAGACCGCTGAATAATGGCACAGTCTGGGCAATGGGGCCGCACTAGCCATCGGGGAGGAGGGCCCAGCCCAGCAGGTTACCCGTCGTCTCGGCGTACTTCAGGGGCCAATTGTGAGGTTAACACAAGCAAGGGCTAGGGGGAAAAGCTGGGAAGCTGGGCCTCAGAAAGCCAAAGAGAGAGGACCCTGGGGACCAAGCGGGCCTGGAAGGCTTCCTGGGCCCTATTTATAGAATAAAATAGGAGCTGATTTTTACCATTTGTTTGGGGCTTGTCTCCTAAATGTTTGCCTTGTTCTAGAAGAAAAGAGATAAAGGGAAGGAGAGGGGGAAAAAAAAAGGGAAAGAGAGAGATTTCTCCAAATGAACTGGGAAGTGCCTAAGAGGAAAAAGTTCCTTCTTCTTTGTCATCTTTCTCTTCTCCTCTTCCTTATCCATCTCCTCTTTTTTGTCCTCTTCCTCTTCTCTTCCTCCCCTGCTTTTCCTCCTCCTCCTCCTCTTTCTCTTTTTCCTACCCCTTCCTCTTCTTCCTCTTTTCCTCTTTCTCTGCCTCTTCTCCTATTCCTCTTCTTTTCCTCCTCTTCCTTGTCCTCCTTTTATCTCCCTCCTCTCCCCTTCCTCCTCCCCTTCCTCCTCTTGTTATCCTATTCTTATCCTTTTCCTCTTCTCCTCTTCTTCCTTACCCTCCTTTTCCTCTTCTCTTCATCCCTCTCCTCCTCTTCCTTGTCTTACTCTTCTCCTCTTTCTCTTTGCCTCTTCTTTTTCTCTTTTTCTCCCTCTTTTCCTCTTCTTCCTTCTCATTGCTTCTCTTCCTCTCCTCTCTTTCCCCCTCTTTTCCTCTTCTTCTTTCTCCCCTCTTCCTCCTCTTCTCTTTTCTTTCTCCCCTCCTCCTCCTCCTCTTCCCTCACATTAGAGCTGAATCTAGGCTCCAAGCACATGAGACACTCCTGAGAAGTACATGGACACACATTGACCCCCATGTGAGTCTTCTGGGACCGCCCCTATTACCACCCTAGGAGGCAATGAGTCAGGGGAAAAGTGCCCTAAACTGAAGAGGAAGGAAGTACAAGAGTGTAAATCTCCACTTTGGCCCTTTACAGTCTGGGGAGAGGAGAGAAGTGGGGGGGGGGGGACACCTCTGTGGTCTTCCCTACAGAACAAAGGGAGATTGTCTTCCTGATCCTGTAATAGGATGAGAGTTTACAGGGACCCCCCTCCTGAGAGGGGGCTCCCCTGCCCCCTACCCCACCCCCTCACACTAGGATCCTAAGAGTCTCTAGTGCATGGCCTCTAAGCTCCAGGACTTTAGGATACTAGGACACTTCTTTAAAAGTCTTAAATAGAACTATATATAGCTGCAGCAGACATGATGGACACATGGGGTGGAAGGGTAAGATCTAAATAGGTCATCCCCACCCCCAGGTCCCCCACAACACACACACACCCTTTCCCAAACACAATTGCACACACATGCACGCACACACACAGGGACATGCACACAAATCCATGTTTGTGCACTGCCCAAACACACATGCCCGTGTGCACACAGATACATGCATACAGGTGCCCTGCACACAAACACATACACATGCCGAGAGAGACATGCACATGTGCATAGGTGCACAAACACATGTAAAAACATGCATAGTTGCATTGTGCACACAGACCCACCGTGCATACATGTCTGTGCACATGCATTGCACACAAACCCACCCATGTGCACAGAGATGCATTGTGTCTTTATGCATGCATGTGTGTCCACATGTATATTTACATGTGTGTGCACACAAACACATGTGTACGGTGCACACATACACGCATACGTGTACACGTGCACACATACACAGATCTCTGGCAAAAAAAAAAAAAAAAACAATTAGACATTTATTTCCTTGCAGAATTTCTAAGACTTTGTAAACAGCTGGCCTGTGATGAGTTACAGTTGGTTCTTCTGGCAAACAAAAGGTAAGTTGGATTTCTTCCTATTACATCATGTATTTTTTAAGGAAATTAGCTATCCCCCGGGATTCTGAGGAAAGTTTTCATGGCTCTCTCTGAGGGGGGTCTCGGCAAAGAAACCATATTTCCTGTGGGGCTCATTGGCCGGACACCCAAGTAGGACAATGCTCATTTAGGTCATGCCTCTGCCTCTATGCTTAACTTACCCAAGTCGAGCCCAATCCTATTTTTAACAACAACAGAGAAAAAAATTGTTCCTAGTTTATTATCCTGTCCCAGTACTTCTCAGAACAAATGTGTCAGACTTCCTTCTGCCCGTGTAGTAACACAACAATAATAACAATGCTAATATTATAACATATAGTGATGTACATTAATTTATATTATTTATGTTTGTTTATATTATTTGTATTAGTGCCATGTATAACAATATTGTTTTATAATAACATAATAATAACACCAGTGATGACTCACATTTCCAGTGTTTTACAAATCTGTGAGGCAGGGAATGGAATATCAAGCAGGGAAGTTACTGAAACAGGATAATCTGGATTTGAATCCTGGATCTGACCCTTAGTAGCTGAGTGACTTTGCAGAAAGTTGTGTCAACTTTCCAATCTGGGTCTTAGGTTCTCCATGTGAAAAGTAGGGATAATTTACTTGCCCCTATCCCACCTCAGAGGGTAATTGTGAGGATCATAGTACCTTATCAAAGACTCCACTATCCCCATTTCCCCTATGGGGAAGTTGAGTCCCAGAGGTGGTGAAAAAGTGGCCCAAGTCCACATTATTTTAAGAAGCAGCAGAGCCATGGTTAGTAACCAAGTCTCCTGGTCCCTCATCCTGGGGTTCTTTCTATTACAAGTTATTCTGCTTCTGGAATAGGGGCAGGATTGAGATATGGGGGAAGAGGGGAAAGGGAGAGAGGGAGAGCAGTAAGGGGGATGGAAGAAAGGGAGAGGGGAAGATAATCCAGGTTGGGTGAACATTGTGAATCCTGAAAAGGAATAAGCTGTGGATATATGGGGTATTCAGGGAAAAGACTAATCTGGCAGCAATGGAAGGATTTCAAAAGAGTATTCAAGAATGAGAAGAGGAATCTGGCAGCAATGGAAAGAATTCAAAAAGAGTATTCAGGGATGAGAAGATAAATCTGGCAGCAATAGAAGGATTTCAAAAGAAGAAGTAAGAGAACTTTGGGATCCCCAAGGTAATTCAAAGTCAAGGGCATGATCTTCGGGAAAATAGAAGGAACCTCTGCATTCATTCCTCTATTTGGGTTCCTCCTCCCAAGCAATGCCCTGAGAGAGGTGGAATGGAGAAAGATCCTAAAACAATGGGGGAGGGAGGCTGGGATATGACAAGGGTCATGGCGGGGATGGGTTCCATCAATGGATGATAGGCAAGAGCTACTGCTGATAAGTGAGGGGACTGAGGGAGGCAAAGGGAACAGGAGGAGGATTTACTTAGGTTCAGTCACTTGTCTACACCATATTCAGAGTGTGGGACCATCTGGTGCTAGGGCAGGCTATAGAAGACATCACAGTCCTAGAGTCCAGTCCTGTGAGTCTGGCTCTGAGCCCTGCCCAAGAGTCCAGGTTCCTGCAAGCCCCTGCTGCCCAGTGGACAAGCAGCAGCTCCCTGCAGGCAGCAGCGTGGCAGGTTGGGCCCCTTTCCCATTGCATCGAGAAAGGTTGTCCCATGTCCCCATCTGTTTCTCCTCCACAGTGTGTACTCCTGCCCGCCATCCCTTCAGGATATTCCCGTAAGAGGAGCCTGTAGGACAAATGTTCATCAGATTGGAAGCTTTCCCTGGGGCCTGAAGAGGTGGTGATTAAAAAGGCCAGTCCCCTGAAAGTGACAACATATCTAAACAAAAAAGAGATTCAAACTCCACGGATGGATAATTGGAAGAAGAGAAACAGAAAAAAACTACAACAAACCAACCAGAAAACTGTTCTCAAAACAAAGGCCTTGGAAAACAGCAGAAATGCCTCTGTAATTGGGGAAAGGGCAAAGGGAAATGTTTCTTATTGGATTTCTAAAGGAAATAGGTTAAGAACAGAAAATCCTGATCCATCATAATCTCTCGTGTATAGAGCAAACTTCACAGTTTACAAGGTGTTTCAGTATTTACAAATCACTTTGCCATTTACAAGACACTAAGCCATTTTATAAAGCACTTCAGAGTTTACAAGGTGCTATACAATGTAGAAGACATTTCACTGTTTACAAGATGCTTCAGAGCTTTTACAAAACATTTTATATTCATTATCCAACTAATTCTCAAGCATTTATGCACAAAACACTGCCAAAGGTGCTGAGAGAGATTCAGAGATAATTCAGATATGTTTTGTTTTCAAAGAATTTCCCATTGCATTATTTCATCTGGTTTTTAGCAGAACATCACAAGGGCAAAAATAATTATCTACATTTTACAAATGAGGAAACATAAGCCTGATGGTGAACTGGATCCCACTTCTGTCAGTTACTCCCATTGTGCCATGAGCAAGCCTTAGAGGCAGCTAGCTGGCCCAGAGCACCAACTCAGGAGTCAAAAAGATATAAATTCAAATCCAGTTTCAAACACTTGGGTTGGGCAAGTCTTTTCACCACTGCCTATGTTTCCTCAAATGTAGGCTATCACTACCACTCACAGGACTGCTGTTAGAATCAAATGAGATATTTCAAAGTGTTTAGCAAACCTTAGTGCTATAGAAATGCCAGGAGTTCTTACATTTCCTTAGGCCTTAATAATCTCATCAGTAAAATAAGAGTTGGATTTGACAGCTTCTTCATCTTTAGATCTAGGAAGAAGTTAGGATCCTGCCAGCTCAACAAGCAGCCCCCAACTCACTGCCTCCAGTAATGGGTACTTAGTGCTGGGGCTAGTGCTTAGGAGCAGGATCCGCTGCTCTGTCCTGGAGCAGGATGGGGATATGGAGTCATTCCCATCGTTTTCACTAATATGGTGGTATACAGAGCTCAGGGGGTGGCAAAGGGTATATATGCAATGCCAGCCTTTCCCTTGAGCTGTCCAAAAGAGGCGGGGGAAGTTTACCTTCCCCCAAAAAACTCAACTCAAATACAGGATGCTTTACTGAGTGCTTATCGTGAATACAGACTTGTATTTACTTTGTAAAGATTTGTAGCCTAAAGGAAAGAACATGGAGTCAGAAGGGCCTGTTTTGATTTTTGTGCTATTTACTGTCACCATCCTCATCACCTATCTCTACCAAAATCACCATCAGAATCACCACATCATTCTCTTTTCCTTTATAATACCATCAACATTAGTGCTGGATCATCACCATTCATTCCTACCACAATCATTATCCCAAGAATCAATTTCCCCCCCACCACAATTGCCAACATTATCCCAAGAATCAATTTCCCCCCCACCACAATTGCCAACATTATCGCTAGAATCAATTTCCCCCACCACAGTCTCCAACAATTATCCCTAGAATCAATTTCCCCCACCACAGTCTCCAACAATTATCCCAAGAATCAATTTCCCCCCCACCACAATTGCCAATAATTATCCCTAGAATCAATTTCCCTCCTACCACAATCTCCAACATTATCCCTAGAATCAATTTCCCCCCCACCACAATCTCCAACAATTATCCCTAAAATCAATTTCCCCCACCACAGTCTCCAACAATTATCCCTAGAATCAATTTCCCCTCACCACAATCTCCAACAATTATCCCTAGAATCAATTTTCCCCCACCACAATCTTCAACAATTATCCCTAGAATCAATTTCCCACCACCACAATCTCCAATTATCCCTAGAATCAATTTCCCCAACACAATCTCCAATTATTCCTAGAATCAATTTCCCCCACCACAATCTCCAAAAATTATCCCTAGAATCAATCTCTCCCTTCACCACAATCTCCAACAATTATCCCTAGAATCAATTTCTCCCCCACCACAATCTCCAACAATTATCCCTAGAATCAATTTCCCCTCACCACAATCTCCAGCAATTATCCCTAGAATCAATTTCCCCCACCACAATCTTCAACTATCCCTAGAATCAATTTCCCACTACCACAATCGCCAATTATCCCTAGAATCAATTTCCCCACCACAATCTCCAATTATTCCTAGATACAATTTTCCCCCTACCACAATTGCCAACATTATCCCTAGAATCAATCTCCAACAATTATCCCTAGAATCAATTTCTCCCCTCACCACAATCTCCAACAATTATCCCTAGAATCAATTTCCCCCACCACAATCTCCAACAATTATTCCTAGAATCAATTCCCCCTCACCACAATCTCCAACATCACTAGAAACAATTTCCCCCCTACCACAATTGCCAACAATTATCCCTAGAATCAATTTTCCCCTCACCACAATCTCCAGCAATTACCCCTAGAATCAATTTCCTCCACCACAATCTTCAACAATTATCCCTAGAATCAATTTCCCCACCACAATCTCCAATTATTGCTAGAAACAATTTCCCCCTACCACAATTGCCAACATTATCCCTAGAATCAATTTCCCCTCACCACAATCTCCAACAATTATCCCTAGAATCAATTTCTCCCCTCACCACAATCTCCAACAATTATCCCTAGAATCAATTTCTCCCCTCACCACAATCTCCAACAATTATCCCTAGAATCAATTTCCCCCACCACAATCTCCAACAATTATCCCTAGAATCAATTTCCCCCACCACAATCTCCAACAATTATCCCTAGAATCAATTTTCCCCAACACCACAATCTCCAACATCACTAGAAACAATTTTGCCCCTACCACAATCTCCAACAATTATCCCTAGAATCAATTCCCCCCACCACAATCTCCAACAATTATCCCTAGAATCAATTTCCCCCACCACAATCTCCAACAATTATCCCTAGAATCAATTTCCCCCACCACAATCTCCAACAATTATGCCTAGAATCAATTCCCCCTCACCACATTCTCCAACATCGCTAGAAACAATTTCCCCCCTACCACAATTGCCAATAATTATCCCTAGAATCAATTTCCCTCCTACCACAATCTCCAACATTATCCCTAGAATCAATTTCCCACCATCACCACAATCAGCAACAATTATCCCTAGAATCAATTTCTCTGCTCACCACAATCTCCAACAATTATCCCTAGAATCAATTTCCCCCCACCATAGTCTCCAACAATTATCCCTAGAATCAATTTCTCCCCTCACCACAATCTCCAACAATTATCCCTAGAATCAATTTCCCCCACCACAATCTCCAACAATTATCCCTAGAATCAATTTCTCCCCTCACCACAATCTCCAACAATTATCCCTAGAATCAATTTCCCCCACCACAATCTCCAACAATTATCCCTAGAATCAATTTCCCCACCACAATCTCCAATTATTCCTAGAATCAATTTCCCCCACCACAATCTCCAAAAATTATCCCTAGAATCAATCTCTCCCTTCACCACAATCTCCAACAATTATCCCTAGAATCAATTTCTCCCCCACCACAATCTCCAACAATTATCCCTAGAATCAATTTCCCCTCACCACAATCTCCAGCAATTATCCCTAGAATCAATTTCCCCCACCACAATCTTCAACTATCCCTAGAATCAATTTCCCACTACCACAATCGCCAATTATCCCTAGAATCAATTTCCCCACCACAATCTCCAATTATTCCTAGATACAATTTTCCCCCTACCACAATTGCCAACATTATCCCTAGAATCAATCTCCAACAATTATCCCTAGAATCAATTTCTCCCCTCACCACAATCTCCAACAATTATCCCTAGAATCAATTTCCCCCACCACAATCTCCAACAATTATTCCTAGAATCAATTCCCCCTCACCACAATCTCCAACATCACTAGAAACAATTTCCCCCCTACCACAATTGCCAACAATTATCCCTAGAATCAATTTTCCCCTCACCACAATCTCCAGCAATTACCCCTAGAATCAATTTCCTCCACCACAATCTTCAACAATTATCCCTAGAATCAATTTCCCCACCACAATCTCCAATTATTGCTAGAAACAATTTCCCCCTACCACAATTGCCAACATTATCCCTAGAATCAATTTCCCCTCACCACAATCTCCAACAATTATCCCTAGAATCAATTTCTCCCCTCACCACAATCTCCAACAATTATCCCTAGAATCAATTTCTCCCCTCACCACAATCTCCAACAATTATCCCTAGAATCAATTTCCCCCACCACAATCTCCAACAATTATCCCTAGAATCAATTTCCCCCACCACAATCTCCAACAATTATCCCTAGAATCAATTTTCCCCAACACCACAATCTCCAACATCACTAGAAACAATTTTGCCCCTACCACAATCTCCAACAATTATCCCTAGAATCAATTCCCCCCACCACAATCTCCAACAATTATCCCTAGAATCAATTTCCCCCACCACAATCTCCAACAATTATCCCTAGAATCAATTTCCCCCACCATAATCTCCAACAATTATGCCTAGAATCAATTCCCCCTCACCACATTCTCCAACATCGCTAGAAACAATTTCCCCCCTACCACAATTGCCAATAATTATCCCTAGAATCAATTTCCCTCCTACCACAATCTCCAACATTATCCCTAGAATCAATTTCCCACCATCACCACAATCAGCAACAATTATCCCTAGAATCAATTTCTCCGCTCACCACAATCTCCAACAATTATCCCTAGAATCAATTTCCCCCCACCATAGTCTCCAACAATTATCCCTAGAATCAATTTCTCCCCTCACCACAATCTCCAACAATTATCCCTAGAATCAATTTCCCCCACCACAATCTCCAACAATTATCCCTAGAATCAATTTCTCCCCTCACCACAATCTCCAACAATTATCCCTAGAATCAATTTCCCCCACCACAATCTCCAACAATTATCCCTAGAATCAATTTCCCCACCACAATCTCCAATTATTCCTAGAATCAATTTCCCCCACCACAATCTCCAACAATTATCCCTAGAATCAATTTCTCCCCCACCACAATCTCCAACAATTATCCCTAGAATCAATTTCCCCCACCACAATCTCCAACAATTATCCCTAGAAACAATTTCCCCCACCACAATCTCCAACAATTATCCCTAGAATCAATTTCCCCCACCACAATCTCCAACAATTATCCCTAGAATCAATTTCCCCTCACCACAATCTCCAGCAATTATCCCTAGAATCAATTTCCCCCACCACAATCTTCAACAACTATCCCTAGAATCAATTTCCCACCACCACAATTGCCAATTATCCCTAGAATCAATTTCCCCACCACAATCTCCAATTATTCCTAGAAACAATTTTCCCCCTACCACAATTGCCAACATTATCCCTAGAATCAATTTCCCCTCACCACAATCTCCAACAATTATCCCTAGAATCAATTTCTCCCCCACCACAATCTCCAACAATTATCCCTAGAATCAATTTCCCCCACCACAATCTCCAACAATTATCCCTAGAAACAATTTCCCCCACCACAATCTCCAACAATTATCCCTAGAATCAATTTCCCCCACCACAATCTTCAACAACTATCCCTAGAATCAATTTCCCCTCACCACAATTGCCAATTATCCCTAGAATCAATTTCCCCACCACAATCTCCAATTATTCCTAGAAACAATTTTCCCCCTACCACAATTGCCAACATTATCCCTAGAATCAATTTCCCCTCACCACAATCTCCAACAATTATCCCTAGAATCAATTTCCCCACCACAATCTCCAATTATTCCTAGAATCAATTTCCCCCACCACAATCTCCAAAAATTATCCCTAGAATCAATCTCTCCCTTCACCACAATCTCCAACAATTATCCCTAGAATCAATTTCTCCCCCACCACAATCTCCAACAATTATCCCTAGAATCAATTTCCCCTCACCACAATCTCCAGCAATTATCCCTAGAATCAATTTCCCCCACCACAATCTTCAACTATCCCTAGAATCAATTTCCCACTACCACAATCGCCAATTATCCCTAGAATCAATTTCCCCACCACAATCTCCAATTATTCCTAGATACAATTTTCCCCCTACCACAATTGCCAACATTATCCCTAGAATCAATCTCCAACAATTATCCCTAGAATCAATTTCTCCCCTCACCACAATCTCCAACAATTATCCCTAGAATCAATTTCCCCCACCACAATCTCCAACAATTATTCCTAGAATCAATTCCCCCTCACCACAATCTCCAACATCACTAGAAACAATTTCCCCCCTACCACAATTGCCAACAATTATCCCTAGAATCAATTTTCCCCTCACCACAATCTCCAGCAATTACCCCTAGAATCAATTTCCTCCACCACAATCTTCAACAATTATCCCTAGAATCAATTTCCCCACCACAATCTCCAATTATTGCTAGAAACAATTTCCCCCTACCACAATTGCCAACATTATCCCTAGAATCAATTTCCCCTCACCACAATCTCCAACAATTATCCCTAGAATCAATTTCTCCCCTCACCACAATCTCCAACAATTATCCCTAGAATCAATTTCTCCCCTCACCACAATCTCCAACAATTATCCCTAGAATCAATTTCCCCCACCACAATCTCCAACAATTATCCCTAGAATCAATTTCCCCCACCACAATCTCCAACAATTATCCCTAGAATCAATTTTCCCCAACACCACAATCTCCAACATCACTAGAAACAATTTTGCCCCTACCACAATCTCCAACAATTATCCCTAGAATCAATTCCCCCCACCACAATCTCCAACAATTATCCCTAGAATCAATTTCCCCCACCACAATCTCCAACAATTATCCCTAGAATCAATTTCCCCCACCATAATCTCCAACAATTATGCCTAGAATCAATTCCCCCTCACCACATTCTCCAACATCGCTAGAAACAATTTCCCCCCTACCACAATTGCCAATAATTATCCCTAGAATCAATTTCCCTCCTACCACAATCTCCAACATTATCCCTAGAATCAATTTCCCACCATCACCACAATCAGCAACAATTATCCCTAGAATCAATTTCTCCGCTCACCACAATCTCCAACAATTATCCCTAGAATCAATTTCCCCCCACCATAGTCTCCAACAATTATCCCTAGAATCAATTTCTCCCCTCACCACAATCTCCAACAATTATCCCTAGAATCAATTTCCCCCACCACAATCTCCAACAATTATCCCTAGAATCAATTTCTCCCCTCACCACAATCTCCAACAATTATCCCTAGAATCAATTTCCCCCACCACAATCTCCAACAATTATCCCTAGAATCAATTTCCCCACCACAATCTCCAATTATTCCTAGAATCAATTTCCCCCACCACAATCTCCAACAATTATCCCTAGAATCAATTTCTCCCCCACCACAATCTCCAACAATTATCCCTAGAATCAATTTCCCCCACCACAATCTCCAACAATTATCCCTAGAAACAATTTCCCCCACCACAATCTCCAACAATTATCCCTAGAATCAATTTCCCCCACCACAATCTCCAACAATTATCCCTAGAATCAATTTCCCCTCACCACAATCTCCAGCAATTATCCCTAGAATCAATTTCCCCCACCACAATCTTCAACAACTATCCCTAGAATCAATTTCCCACCACCACAATTGCCAATTATCCCTAGAATCAATTTCCCCACCACAATCTCCAATTATTCCTAGAAACAATTTTCCCCCTACCACAATTGCCAACATTATCCCTAGAATCAATTTCCCCTCACCACAATCTCCAACAATTATCCCTAGAATCAATTTCTCCCCCACCACAATCTCCAACAATTATCCCTAGAATCAATTTCCCCCACCACAATCTCCAACAATTATCCCTAGAAACAATTTCCCCCACCACAATCTCCAACAATTATCCCTAGAATCAATTTCCCCCACCACAATCTCCAACAATTATCCCTAGAATCAATTTCCCCTCACCACAATCTCCAGCAATTATCCCTAGAATCAATTTCCCCCACCACAATCTTCAACAACTATCCCTAGAATCAATTTCCCACCACCACAATTGCCAATTATCCCTAGAATCAATTTCCCCACCACAATCTCCAATTATTCCTAGAAACAATTTTCCCCCTACCACAATTGCCAACATTATCCCTAGAATCAATTTCCCCTCACCACAATCTCCAACAATTATCCCTAGAATCAATTTCTCCCCTCACCACAATCTCCAACAATTATTCCTAGAATCAATTTCTCCCCTCACCACAATCTCCAACAATTATCCCTAGAATCAATTTCCCCCACCACAATCTCCAACAATTATCCCTAGAAACAATTTCCCCCACCACAATCTCCAACAATTATCCCTAGAATCAATTTCCCCCACCACAATCTCCAACAATTATCCCTAGAATTAATTTCCCCCACCACAATCTCCAACAATTATCCCTAGAATCAATTCCCCCTCACCACAATCTCCAACATCACTAGAAACAATTTCCCCCCTACCACAATTGCCAATAATTATTCCTAGAATCAATTTCTCCCCCACCACAATCTCCAACAATTATCCCTAGAATCAATTTCCCCCACCACAATCTCCAACAATTATCCCTAGAATCAATTTCCCCTCACCACAATCTCCAGCAATTATCCCTAGAATCAATTTCCCCCACCACAATCTTCAACAACTATCCCTAGAATCAATTTCCCACCACCACAATTGCCAATTATCCCTAGAATCAATTTCCCCCACCACAATCTCCAACAATTATCCCTAGAATCAATTCCCCCTCACCACAATCTCCAACATCACTAGAAACAATTTCCCCCCTACCACAATTGCCAATAATTATCCCTAGAATCAATTTCCCTCCTACCACAATCTCCAACATTATCCCTAGAATCAATTTTCCCCACCACCACAATCTTCAGCATCACTAGAATCAATTTCCCCCACCACAATCTCCAACAATTATCCCTAGAATCAATTTCCCCCACCACAATCTCCAACAATTATGCCTAGAATCAATTCCCCCTCACCACATTCTCCAACATCGCTAGAAACAATTTCCCCCCTACCACAATTGCCAATAATTATCCCTAGAATCAATTTCCCTCCTACCACAATCTCCAACATTATCCCTAGAATCAATTTCCCACCATCACCACAATCAGCAACAATTATCCCTAGAATCAATTTCTCCGCTCACCACAATCTCCAACAATTATCCCTAGAATCAATTTCCCCCCACCATAGTCTCCAACAATTATCCCTAGAATCAATTTCTCCCCTCACCACAATCTCCAACAATTATCCCTAGAATCAATTTCCCCCACCACAATCTCCAACAATTATCCCTAGAATCAATTTCTCCCCTCACCACAATCTCCAACAATTATCCCTAGAATCAATTTCCCCCACCACAATCTCCAACAATTATCCCTAGAATCAATTTCCCCACCACAATCTCCAATTATTCCTAGAATCAATTTCCCCCACCACAATCTCCAACAATTATCCCTAGAATCAATTTCTCCCCCACCACAATCTCCAACAATTATCCCTAGAATCAATTTCCCCCACCACAATCTCCAACAATTATCCCTAGAAACAATTTCCCCCACCACAATCTCCAACAATTATCCCTAGAATCAATTTCCCCCACCACAATCTCCAACAATTATCCCTAGAATCAATTTCCCCTCACCACAATCTCCAGCAATTATCCCTAGAATCAATTTCCCCCACCACAATCTTCAACAACTATCCCTAGAATCAATTTCCCACCACCACAATTGCCAATTATCCCTAGAATCAATTTCCCCACCACAATCTCCAATTATTCCTAGAAACAATTTTCCCCCTACCACAATTGCCAACATTATCCCTAGAATCAATTTCCCCTCACCACAATCTCCAACAATTATCCCTAGAATCAATTTCTCCCCCACCACAATCTCCAACAATTATCCCTAGAATCAATTTCCCCCACCACAATCTCCAACAATTATCCCTAGAAACAATTTCCCCCACCACAATCTCCAACAATTATCCCTAGAATCAATTTCCCCCACCACAATCTCCAACAATTATCCCTAGAATCAATTTCCCCTCACCACAATCTCCAGCAATTATCCCTAGAATCAATTTCCCCCACCACAATCTTCAACAACTATCCCTAGAATCAATTTCCCACCACCACAATTGCCAATTATCCCTAGAATCAATTTCCCCACCACAATCTCCAATTATTCCTAGAAACAATTTTCCCCCTACCACAATTGCCAACATTATCCCTAGAATCAATTTCCCCTCACCACAATCTCCAACAATTATCCCTAGAATCAATTTCTCCCCTCACCACAATCTCCAACAATTATTCCTAGAATCAATTTCTCCCCTCACCACAATCTCCAACATCACTAGAAACAATTTCCCCCCTACCACAATTGCCAATAATTATTCCTAGAATCAATTTCTCCCCCACCACAATCTCCAACAATTATCCCTAGAATCAATTTCCCCCACCACAATCTCCAACAATTATCCCTAGAATCAATTTCCCCCACCACAATCTCCAACAATTATCCCTAGAATCAATTTCCCCCACCACAATCTCCAACAATTATCCCTAGAATCAATTTCCCCCACCACAATCTCCAACAATTATCCCTAGAATCAATTTCCCCCACCACAATCTCCAACAATTATCCCTAGAATCAATTTCCCCCACCACAATCTCCAACAATTATCCCTAGAATCAATTTCCCCTCACCACAATCTCCAGCAATTATCCCTAGAATCAATTTCCCCCACCACAATCTTCAACAACTATCCCTAGAATCAATTTCCCCTCACCACAATCTCCAACAATTATCCCTAGAATCAATTTCTCCCCTCACCACAATCTCCAACAATTATTCCTAGAATCAATTTCTCCCCTCACCACAATCTCCAACAATTATCCCTAGAATCAATTTCCCCCACCACAATCTCCAACAATTATCCCTAGAATCAATTTCCCCCACCACAATCTCCAACCATTATCCCTAGAATCAATTTCCCCCACCACAATCTCCAACAATTATCCCTAGAATCAATTCCCCCTCACCACAATCTCCAACATCACTAGAAACAATTTCCCCCCTACCACAATTGCCAATAATTATTCCTAGAATCAATTTCTCCCCCACCACAATCTCCAACAATTATCCCTAGAATCAATTTCCCCCACCACAATCTCCAACAATTATCCCTAGAATCAATTTCCCCCACCACAATCTCCAACAATTATCCCTAGAATCAATTTCCCCCACCACAATCTCCAACAATTATCCCTAGAATCAATTTCCCCCACCACAATCTCCAACAATTATCCCTAGAATCAATTTCCCCCACCACAATCTCCAACAATTATCCCTAGAATCAATTTCCCCCACCACAATCTCCAACAATTATCCCTAGAATCAATTTCCCCCACCACAATCTCCAACAATTATCCCTAGAATCAATTTCCCCTCACCACAATCTCCAGCAATTATCCCTAGAATCAATTTCCCCCTCCACAATCTTCAACAACTATCCCTAGAATCAATTTCCCACCACCACAATTGCCAATTATCCCTAGAATCAATTTCCCCCACCACAATCTCCAACAATTATCCCTAGAATCAATTCCCCCTCACCACAATCTCCAACATCACTAGAAACAATTTCCCCCCTACCACAATTGCCAATAATTATCCCTAGAATCAATTTCCCTCCTACCACAATCTCCAACATTATCCCTAGAATCAATTTTCCCCACCACCACAATCTTCAGCATCACTAGAATCAATTTCCCCCACCACAATCTCCAACAATTATCCCTAGAATCAATTTCCCCCACCACAATCTCCAACAATTATGCCTAGAATCAATTCCCCCTCACCACATTCTCCAACATCGCTAGAAACAATTTCCCCCCTACCACAATTGCCAATAATTATCCCTAGAATCAATTTCCCTCCTACCACAATCTCCAACATTATCCCTAGAATCAATTTCCCACCATCACCACAATCAGCAACAATTATCCCTAGAATCAATTTCTCCGCTCACCACAATCTCCAACAATTATCCCTAGAATCAATTTCCCCCCACCATAGTCTCCAACAATTATCCCTAGAATCAATTTCTCCCCTCACCACAATCTCCAACAATTATCCCTAGAATCAATTTCCCCCACCACAATCTCCAACAATTATCCCTAGAATCAATTTCTCCCCTCACCACAATCTCCAACAATTATCCCTAGAATCAATTTCCCCCACCACAATCTCCAACAATTATCCCTAGAATCAATTTCCCCACCACAATCTCCAATTATTCCTAGAATCAATTTCCCCCACCACAATCTCCAACAATTATCCCTAGAATCAATTTCTCCCCCACCACAATCTCCAACAATTATCCCTAGAATCAATTTCCCCCACCACAATCTCCAACAATTATCCCTAGAAACAATTTCCCCCACCACAATCTCCAACAATTATCCCTAGAATCAATTTCCCCCACCACAATCTCCAACAATTATCCCTAGAATCAATTTCCCCTCACCACAATCTCCAGCAATTATCCCTAGAATCAATTTCCCCCACCACAATCTTCAACAACTATCCCTAGAATCAATTTCCCACCACCACAATTGCCAATTATCCCTAGAATCAATTTCCCCACCACAATCTCCAATTATTCCTAGAAACAATTTCCCCCCTACCACAATTGCCAACATTATCCCTAGAATCAATTTCCCCTCACCACAATCTCCAACAATTATCCCTAGAATCAATTTCTCCCCCACCACAATCTCCAACAATTATCCCTAGAATCAATTTCCCCCACCACAATCTCCAACAATTATCCCTAGAAACAATTTCCCCCACCACAATCTCCAACAATTATCCCTAGAATCAATTTCCCCCACCACAATCTCCAACAATTATCCCTAGAATCAATTTCCCCTCACCACAATCTCCAGCAATTATCCCTAGAATCAATTTCCCCCACCACAATCTTCAACAACTATCCCTAGAATCAATTTCCCACCACCACAATTGCCAATTATCCCTAGAATCAATTTCCCCACCACAATCTCCAATTATTCCTAGAAACAATTTTCCCCCTACCACAATTGCCAACATTATCCCTAGAATCAATTTCCCCTCACCACAATCTCCAACAATTATCCCTAGAATCAATTTCTCCCCTCACCACAATCTCCAACAATTATTCCTAGAATCAATTTCTCCCCTCACCACAATCTCCAACAATTATCCCTAGAATCAATTTCCCCCACCACAATCTCCAACAATTATCCCTAGAAACAATTTCCCCCACCACAATCTCCAACAATTATCCCTAGAATCAATTTCCCCCACCACAATCTCCAACAATTATCCCTAGAATCAATTTCCCCCACCACAATCTCCAACAATTATCCCTAGAATCAATTCCCCCTCACCACAATCTCCAACATCACTAGAAACAATTTCCCCCCTACCACAATTGCCAATAATTATTCCTAGAATCAATTTCTCCCCCACCACAATCTCCAACAATTATCCCTAGAATCAATTTCCCCCACCACAATCTCCAACAATTATCCCTAGAATCAATTTTCCCCAACACCACAATCTCCAACATCACTAGAAACAATTTTGCCCCTACCACAATCTCCAACAATTATCCCTAGAATCAATTTCCCCCACCACAATCTCCAACAATTATCCCTAGAATCAATTTCCCCCACCACAATCTCCAACAATTATCCCTAGAATCAATTTCCCCCACCACAATCTCCAACAATTATCCCTAGAATCAATTTCCCCCACCACAATCTCCAACAATTATCCCTAGAATCAATTTCCCCTCACCACAATCTCCAGCAATTATCCCTAGAATCAATTTCCCCCACCACAATCTTCAACAACTATCCCTAGAATCAATTTCCCACCACCACAATTGCCAATTATCCCTAGAATCAATTTCCCCCACCACAATCTCCAACAATTATCCCTAGAATCAATTCCCCCTCACCACAATCTCCAACATCACTAGAAACAATTTCCCCCCTACCACAATTGCCAATAATTATCCCTAGAATCAATTTCCCTCCTACCACAATCTCCAACATTATCCCTAGAATCAATTTTCCCCACCACCACAATCTTCAGCATCACTAGAAACAATTTCCCCCCTACCACAATTGCCAACATTATCCCTAGAATAATTTCCCCCCACCACAATCGCCAACAATATCCCTAGAATAATTTCCCCCCACCACAATTGCCAACAATATCCCTAAATAATTTCCCCCCACCACAATTGCTAACATTATCCCTAGAATCAATTTCCCCTCTACCACAATTGCCAACATTATCACTAGAATCAATTTCCTCCTTACCACAATCACCAACATAATCATTGGACTCACCCTCTTCCCCCCTACCACAATCTCCAACATCACTAGAAACAATTTCCCCCCTACCACAATTGCCAACATTATCACTAGAATCAATTTCCTCCTTACCACAATCGCCAACATAATCATTGGAATCACCATCTTCCCCCCTACCACAATCACCAACATTATCCTTAGAATCGATTTTCTCCCTATCACACCTTCAAAGGGATCTCTGCTTTCTCGGACCCCCATCAAACTCTCTTCTCTGTTCCTCTCATGCATTTACCTCATAATATTTATTACAGTTGTCTCCATGTTATAATTGTCTCTTAGTCTTCTCTCCTGTTCCACAAGTACAGAGAACAGTCTTGTCTCCCTCAGAGATTCATACATGCTTAATGAATGCTCACTGAAGGGGAAGGCCCACTGGTTAGGGCAGGAGAGGACATACTAGGAAATGAAGATTCTAGAAAAACAAAAGTTATCTATAAAAATGTCAATGCATCCACATTGGTCCCTGTAAACAACTCCCCATTTTTCTCCTCATTGGGATTGTTTCTCTGTGTTTTGGGGATTTCTAGATATCCCCCCCTTCCTAAATTAATGTCTCATGTTGAACTGCAATCTCCAAATCCTACCTCTCATCTTCTCAAACCTTTTTACTCTCTGAGGCTGAAGTTAAGTGACTTGCCCCGGGTCACACAGCTGGAAAGTGTTAAGTGTCTGAGGTCAAATTTGAACTTATATCCTCCTGACTTCAGGGCTGGTGCTCTATCTACTGCACCACCTCTGAAATCTTTATACCATACTCTGAAAATCTCTCTGACATTTGTCCGACCAACAAGGGGACTCTCTCATCCTCTATCACATATTCTTAAAAGGAAGCCCTCAGTTTGCTTTGCACATAACTGGTGCAGTGATGTAATAATTATATTTATTTGATGCACATGTACGAGTGATTCCTGTTACATTGTATTGTGGTTCATGTGTAGGTTCATTAGCTCCCTCCTCCTAAACTCTGAATTCCACGAGGGCAGAGATGATTTCTAAAAGCCCTCTCTCTTTCTCTCATAGCTCCCAGCATACCCAGCTCTGCACACAGAAGGTGCTTAAAAAATCTCTGTTAAATTTAATTGAGAGAAATGGAATCAATTAAATCCGAGGGATCCGCTCTCGGGCCCCCTCTGCTCTGGGTGGCCTGCCAGACGGCGACAGGATGCCTTTCTTCTGGGGAGGAGAGTCTCTTTCCCAAAATGGAAAATGACTCGATTCAGATCGGGCTGCCTCAGCTTCTCCCCGCTCTGTTTGGGGGCGTTGATGGTGGGAGCAGATGCCAAACACAGCCTTCAAAGGAGAAAGAGCTTGGGCCTGTGGCCCAGCCCCATGCAAAAGCTTCTGCAGAAAGACCACATTGGAATATCAGACCTGGAGGGGGGTTTTTCTCTTTTGACAAACAACCTATTTGTTTGAAAAAGCCATTTTTGAAAAACACATTTTGGGGCGAAAGGTCTGTGAGACAGCTTTGTTCAGCAGCCTCGGCCTTTGCCTCCCTCTGATTACTCCAGAAGCTCTGCCAGCAGCCATTCATGCTGAAGTCTGAGGAAAACCAGACTGTGGCCTTCAGGAGACAGGCTCCCCTGGGCCTTTCCAGCACCCTTGTGTCTGGGGAAATGCTTGTGCATGGGAGCACTTACGGGTGGGGCTACAGGTTAGGGTGCCTATACATTGTCCATATATGCATTTATTTGCTTTTTAGTATATAGATGGGACATAGATCAGGGAAAAGGCTAAATTTGGTAACAGATTTTAGCTCAAACCCTGAATTCTGTTGCTGAATTCTGCAAGCCCCTTGGGTTCTCTAAACCTCAGTTTCTCCATTTAGAACGTAAGAGATTTAGACTAGATGACCACCTCTTTGAGTTCTAGAGCTGTGATGTTTGTACAGCTTTGTATTATTGTCTTCATCCCCCTATGTCTGAGATGAAGGAAAAGGCCTTCTCTTTCTCTGCACATTCAATCTGGCCCTTACTTCCCCACTTGCTTTGCCATGGACACTTAAGTTTTTAAATAATTAAGATTTATTTCCTGAAAATATTCTAGTAACAAGAATAAAATGACTTACTACTAATAAAAATATATCCATACATTTGTGTATTTGTACATCTTTTTATCCATGTGTATGTCCTTGTAAATTTTATCTTCGTAATGTGTTTATATCTTTGTTGTTATTATTTAATTATTTTAGTCTTCTTGATCCCATTAGCGGTTTTCTTGACAAAGATACTATATAGTGACTTGCCATTTCCTTCCCCAGCTTATTGTATAAATAAGGAAACTGAAACAAACCAAGTTAAGTGACTTGCCCAGGATCACACAGTCAGGAAGTATCTGAGGCCAGATTTGAACTCAGGAAGATGAAACTTTCATTACATTGCACCATGTAACTGTCTTTTATATCTCTAGAATGCATGTTATACTTGTCACACACATACCATATGTGTATATTTATATCTCAGGGTGTGTTTATATGTCTAAGAAGCTATCCTGGCTCCCTATTGTGTCTAGGATAAAATACAAACCCTTTTTTGACATTCAAAGGCTTTCAGGGTCCTGTCCACTCCCCCAAAACTACTCTTCTCTATATTCCAATCAGACTAGCCTATCTGCTGTAATGTTCTCCCCTAAAATCACTTAACATTTATTTTGAAGGCATTTTATGTTATCTGTGTACATGGTATCTCTTCCCAGTAGAACACAGGAGCAGAGACTTAATATATTTGCAGTACCTTACATCTGCTAGTAATTAGTAAATGCTTGTTCAATTGTTGAATTAAATAAAACACAGTCACTGCCCTTAGAATCAACCCAGAATCTCAGATTTAGTTCAGCACCAGCCTGGGGAGGAACACCCCACCCTCCTGGACAGTATCCCTAACAAATGACTGTCCCTCTTCAACATGAAGGCTTCAGGTGGTCAAGCACTGACCATCTGAAAATCCATGGGGTCAGACTTCTTCATTTTCATCCAGAAAAGGAAACTGCAGGGGGGGGTGGAAATGACTTGGGGGAATAGAGAGGCAAGAAGAAGGTTTTGGTTTCCACATGTCACAGAGGTAGTGAATGGAATCATAGGGGAATTGACTGACACACCTTTTCTAGTAACAATGGCAGAACTGATCTGATTCAAGTTCCTCCTAGAAAAGGGGAGGAGGGCTGTAAGATGCAAGGCAGGGCTGATGGCAAGAAGATGGGAAGATGGCCAGGGTGGAATCTGGAATGTGAAGCATGATTTAAGTTGGCTAAATATAGTGGGTCATCTCACCACGTGGGTTTTGTTCCTGTATCTATTCATCAAACAGGGGGTTCAGGGTACCCCAGAAAGGGAGAGATGGTATCAGAAGTTGAGCAAAGGCAGAAGTAGGAAAGTACAAGGAGGTCAGGAAAGAGTAAGGAGAATGTTTTGAATGACCAGAAGCATATGATCCTAGGGAAGGAGTTAAGGCAGCAAAAAGAAAAAGGTTGAGCCAGAAAAAGAAGATCTATAGATACCCTATCAAGGAGTTTAGACTCTTCTATGTAATCTGTAGTCATCTCTGGCTAAATGCAACACATTTTAAACTTGTGTCAATTGATTCCATCTGTTTTCCTCTGTACCACTAATAACCATGTTTCAAGACAAAGACTCTCAGAATAAAAAGGAAAGTCTGAAACTATCTAAAACAATCTGTAGCTAGACAGGAATCCTTCTAAAGCAAACCCACTGAAAGAAACCAGAATTCTGCTGAGGTGGATCCTACTGAAGCATCCACTAGACTTATTGATAGTTATACTTGGGAAGTTTTTCCTTGCAACAAAATATACTTGAATATGCATTCTTGAATCCATCAGTTCTCCATCTCGAAGTGGATAGCATGTTTCATCTTGAGTCTTTTGGAACTGAGGTTGGTCATTGTGTTGATCAGAGTTCCTAAGTCTTTCAGTTCCTAAGTTGTAATATCTTTATGCCATTTTTATTACTATATAAGTTGTTCTTCTGTTCATTTCACTTTGCATAAGTTCATATAATTCTTCCCAAGTTTGAAGTAATCCCCTTCATCATTTCTTACAGCACATTTATATAGCACAACTTGGTCAGCCGTTCCCCAATTGATGGCCATAAGAAGGATAAACTGCTTTATCAGATTGATGTATATCTGGTGATAGCTAGAGAGGATGATCTAAATGAATGAATGAAACAGTTATTAAGTACCTTCCTATTTCTGGTAGATACTAGATCTGGAATCAGGAAGACTCATCTCCATGAGTTCAATATGATCAGACACTTATTAGCTATGTGATCCTGGGCAAGTCACTTACCTCTGTCTGCCTCAGTTTCCCTCATCTGTAAAATAAGATGAAAAAGGAAGTGGCAAACCACTCCAGTATCATTGCCAAGAAAATCCCAAATGGGGTCATGAAGAGTTGGATACAACTGAAATATCTCAACAACATAAACCAGGCATTATGCTAAGCAGTAGAAATACAAAATGAGACAAAAGGCAGACTCTGCCCTCAAAGAGCTCACAATCTGATAGAGAGATAATGCTCTCTTCTGGGCTTTTTTACTAAACCATTGTTTACTGCTGACATCTTTAGGTATATAACTATGATGCAGCTTCTTCCCCACAGGGATAAGGCTCTAATAACTCCTCAGACCTATAGATCTAGGAGCTATCTTTAGCTCTTCCTTGATAAAGTCCTTAACCTGCTAGCTAAAGAAAGCCCTAGGCATATTAAGTCTGTTGTTACTTGGTATCTCTCACCTAGAGATCAGAATTACTGTATTTCGCATGATATTTTCTAAATTTTGTCTAATAATTGAAGTTAAACACACTGGCCCTATCAGAATTATTTCTCTTTGTGTCTTCAGAATTTAATTTTTGATAGTTTATTTTTCCTCTTGTTGAGTTTTAGATCATGAGATCCTATATACCCTTTTCTGAACACTGTGAAATGTGTTCTCCAAAAACCTAGGGTGATATTTTTAGACTCTCCTTTCTCCATCACAGATTCTAAGGTGGGGTGGCCACTTCTTCTCAAGGTAGCCATCATTTTCACATCAACAATCACTTCCTCCTGTTGTTGTGAATAAATCCCCTTATCTGTTCCTTCACCTTTCTAAAGATGAAATTTTCTTTAAGGCAAATTATGAAATCATCAGTTGCTCTCCTTTTAACAGAGAGAAGGCTCCAACAGATGTCCATATAATTAAAATCCCCCATCTATTTCTATATATCTGGAGAGACAGTGATAGAAGAGACAGGAGCAGAAAGAGTGAATGGAAAAGAGAGAGAGGTGGATGGATGGATGATTGGATAGATGGATAATGCCTCTATCCTAGGCTTGTTACCTGTTTACAAAAAATTTTAATATGTTTCCATTGCCTTTTTCTGTGCAGATAATGTGTATTATGGTATAACAATATCACTTCTGTTTCTGCCTCCATTGATTTTGACCCAAATTCTCTAAACCGTGTTTACCATGTTTCTTAAATTTCTTCTAATGAGTATATCTTCTTCATAAATAATCCTACTTTATCCCATTATTTTTCTATCTTACTCTCTTTCAGAGGAGTAAGCTATACCCTTCCAGATCCATAGTCTAAGCATCCCACTAAGTTCTTAGTGATACTTATGATGATAAATTTCTTTCCCTAACCAAGGGAATATACACAATAACCCCTATGAGAGACAGACAGAGACAGAAAGACAAAGAATAGAAGGGAAACCAGAAAAAATCACAGATAAGCAGGATAACTTTGAAAGTTACATGTTGAATTTGTGCTGTACTTAAAAGAAAAGCAAGCTCTAAGTAGTCTTCAATTTTATGTATAATTCTTTTCTGTCTTATAACTTACAAGGAAATCTATAAATCCTATGAGAATGTTCATTTTATTTGGTTTATTAAATTCAAAATAATAATTAATTAAAGTTAATTTTTAAATGATTGAGGAATGTTACATGCCATGTCACAGGCCCTTGTGTTTGGTCATTTTTTGTTTTTCTTCTATGATTGTGGTGCAAAAAGGAAAAGGCATCAAGGGACAAGTATCCTCCACTACAGTAGAATGTAAACTCCTTAAGGTCAGAAACTATTTAATTTTTTTTCTTTCTATCCCCAGCCCCAGCATTGTACTTTGCACAGAACAAGGAAATAGTGTTTATTGGATTAAAATGAATTGAAAGATATTTTCTTCTCTTCCTTCCCCCTCAGTCTTAGGGAAAGCTCAAAGAGTCCTAATACACTCTACAAGGGAGACACTCACCTTATTCCAAGATAAGCTGGAAATGGGTTCATGATTTAGACATAAAGAATAATATCATAAGTAAATTAGAAGACCAAAGGATAGTTTACCTGTAAGAGCTTTGGAGAAGGAAGGAACTTATGACCAAATAAGAAATAGAGAACAAAACACAAAATAAATCATTTTGGTTATATTAAATTTAAAAGGTTGTACACGAACAAAACCAATGTAATCAAGACTAGAAGGAAAACAAAAAGATGGGAAGCAAATTTTGTAGTCAGTGTTTTTGATAAAGGCCTCAGTTTTAAAATATATAGGTAACTGAATCAAATTTATAAGAATACAAGTCATTCTCCAGTTGACAATTGATCAAAGGATATGAATAGACAGTTTTCAAATGAAAAAATTAAACTATAGTCATATGAAAAAATACTCTAAATTATTATTAATTAGAGGGATGCAAATTAAAGCAGCTCTGAGGTACCACATTACACTTATCAGATTGGCTAACAGAAAAAGAAAATGATAACTATTGGAGGGGATTTGAGAAAACTGGGACACTAATGCACTGGTGATGGAATTATGAATTGATCCAGTCTTTGTGGAGAGCAATTTGGAACTATTCCCAAAGGTTTATCAAACTGTGTAGACCCTTTGATCCAGCCATATCACTACTAGGTCTGTATCCCCAAAAGAGCATAAAAAGGGGAAAACATCCACGTGCTCAAAAAATGTTTATAGTAATTCTCTTTGGGGTGGCAAAGAATTGGAAATTGAGGGGCTGCCCATCAACTGCAGAATGGCTGAAAAAATTATGGTATATGAATGTGATAGAATACTATTGTATCAGTAATATCTAAGGAATTCATGTTGGTCCTAGGTTTGGAGGTATCTTTTTACGTGGGGTATAAGCTAAAGAATGGTAGTGGTAAAAGCAGGGATGGGTGGGAGGGATCTCTGGAAGATGGTAGGTCTTCAATATGAATGATTCAGGTAATAATTACGGAGTACCTACTACAGTCAGCTTCCTGTTCTTGGTTACACTCGGCCCTGGCCCCAAAAGGAATTTGCAATCCAATTTTAGAAGCAAAACACACATTTGTAACAGTTGAAATTGAAAATGGAATGTCATATCTGGAAGGATCCTTAGGGACCATCTGAGATAACCCATTCACTTTACAGATGAGGAAACTCAGGCCCAGAGTGGGAGGAGGCTTGCCCTAGATCACACAACTGGGTATTGGCCAAGCCAAGACTAATGTCCAAGACTCTTTCTCCTACATGGCTCTGACTAGGTAACACTTTTTTTAAGCATTAATAAAAACATCTTTATAAAAAAATCATTCATGAAAAGTATTACTATAATAAAAAGGCCCTGTTTTACTGTAGCAATAAAATGACTAAGTGCAATGACTTGATTTAATAAAAGCATCTTTCAAAAGCTGCTGCTGTGACTATTTTTAACTATAAAATGCCCTCATCTAGTGTATTCCTCTTTTTCTGTTGTTGCATTCTGTATTAGGTTTGATGAATATTTCAACTTTCCAAAATGTACTGTGTTAACAAATCAGTATAAACATGTTGTTATATTTACAGAGACCATAAAATGAAAGTTTTCTCTGGAAAGAAAAAAATTCAAATAAAAAGAAAGTACTTGCCCCCAAAAATAGTAAAATAAAGTAATCATTCATCATTGCAATGAGAGAGAAGATATGATTTTCACTCTTTTGTTGTTGTTTGCTTGCATTTTATTTTCTTTTTCATTTTTTTCTTTTTTTATTTGAATTTTCTTGTGCAGCAAGATAATTGTATAAATATGTAGACCTATATTGAATTTAACATATATTTCAACATGTTTAACATATATTGGATTACCTGCCATCTAAGGGAGATAAGGGGAAAGTAGGGGAAAATTTGGAACACAAAATTTTGCAAGGATCAGTATTGAAAAATTACCCATGCATATGAATTGTAAATTAAAAAAAACTAATTAAAAAGGGGAAAAACAATATATTATAAAAAAGAATAAATAAGATAGGAATAATAGCAGCTACTTTCTAGGACTGATATGAAGGTAAAATTCAATAATAATTGTAAAATGCTTTACATCTAAAACATAAATGCTACTTTAGATAATGATAATAATAACAACTATAATAGATGATTTTTTAAATTAAATATTCCTGATTTAATTTAATAAAGATAATATATCTGCAAGAAAAAAAAGGTAATCATGTAATATGGTCAGAAGAGAGCTGACTAGCTTGTAATAATTTTCTTTTTAAATATGGTAGTCTCTTTTCCAGTTATAAGATTCATCCCATTTAGTAACAGCAATACCCATAGTATTGAATATGACTCCTTAAACTGGGGGCATAATATTCAGAGCCAGAAAGACTAGAATCCAAGTAGTACCTTTTTGTACACCCTGGCTGTATGATTCTAGGCAAGTCACTTATCCCCTGAGAGCTACAGACAACTCTCTAACACTAGAAGTTATAGAGAGAGTATTGACCTGCATAATATGGAGTATTGTCTCATCCAGGCAATTCTCTATATGAACAAACTTCTAAGACTTCTTTCTATCCCTACTCTGTGCATAGTTATATCAGTCTGGATTAGAAGCTCCATGAGGTCAAGGATCATATTTTATCAAAACCCTATATCTAGGAAAATGCCATCCACATCCACAGAAAGAACTATGGATAGTGAATGTGAATAGAAGCACGCTATCTTCATCTTTTTGCTTTATTTCATCTTTTTTTTAACGGTTTTTCCCTTTTGTTCTGATTTTTCTTTCACAACATGACTGACATGGAAATATATTTTAAGTGATTATACATCTTTCTGTCTTGGGAAGGGGGAAGGAAAATGGGAATTTAAAATCTTACAAAAATGAATGCTGAAAACTATTTTTATGTATAATTGGAAAAATAAGATACTATTAAAATAAAATTTTAAAATATAAAGCTAAAGGAAGACAGTTTTAAAAATAAGCTATATCCATCTTGCCTAGCATAACCCACCGCATAGAGGTAAACACTGAAATATTGCTATTAAAACAGGAAATAAACACTAGGGTCAGGAAGAATTCAGTGAAGAATACTCAAGAGCCATGAACTGGGCTTTTGGAGAGGCAGGTAGAGAACGAGCATCTCCAGCCAGGGACTAACAATTTGTACCAGGATGCTGTTCTGCTGGAGAGTCCTCCTCCCAAGGCGGGCACTGGCATTGCTGGCTCCAGCCCTCAGGAGTGTCTAGCCCTGGTAACTCTGGGGCTGGTATAGACATGTCCTGGAGACACCCAGTGCAGAGGAAGGGAGAAGATGAGGGTTCAGGCAAAGCCCCATTGCACCCACCCACCAGCACACCAGCTCTACTTGACTGAGGTATGTGGAGAGAAAACATAGCCTTCCTCAGATCTGTCCAACATGCTGCCGGCTTCCTTCGCCCTAGCTGAGTGCGCCACGCTCTCGGGCACTCCATTCTCCTCTGTCCTAGCTTGTAATCATTTCCTTTTAAATATGGTAGTTTTTATTCCAGTTATGAGATTCATCCCATTTAGTAATAGCGATACCCATAGTATTGAATATGACTCCTTGAACTGGGGGGACAATATCCAGATGACAGCAATTATGTATGAGAGTTCCGTGTTCCTGGACCAGTGAAGGAGCCCAAAGGTACCACAACTGGAAGGCTCATAGGATCAAAATGGGTTCTACAGTCCAAACCTTTCATTCTGAGAATGAAGTGAGAAAACTGAAGGGCCGAAAAATGAAAAAGTTTGCCCAAAACCACACAAGTATTATCTCCTCCAGAACTCTGAGCTCCCAGAACAAAGGTCCCTCTCAGACCTCTGTCTACTCCCTGAAGAGATATTTTCCAGGGAGAACTACAGGATCAGAGATTTTGAGTTGGAAGGGATCTTAGAAAGCCATTTGGCCCAACCCTCTCATTTTTCCAATGAGGAAACTGAGGCACAATGAAGGCTTGATCAGCATCATACTTCTGGTATCTGGATCAAAGTCTTCCTGATTGCCCATTTGGTACCTTCTCCTCCATATCCAAGAAGAGAAGAGAGGCAGAAACAGAAAAACTTCAAGATAGAAAAATAGAAACTGATAGAAAGGGAAGAAAGAGAGAGAAGAGCGGGGAGGAATCCAAGGTCCTCGCTTCTCCCCCAAATCCTCCTATTGATCAGTGGGGGTAGCTGCAGCCTTGAGCAAATTTGTTGACTGAGAGATCCCGTTTCCCAGGCTTTTGAGCCATAAATCTTTGGGGCCACTCCCTTGCCTTATCACAGGATTCCTCATGCTTTCCCACAGAGCGGATTCCCGCAGGGTAGTGGACCAGGAGGAGGCTGGAGCACGAGGCACAGCTTGGGAAGATGGAAAGGGAGGGTTGCCTCTAGCATGAGATTGATTGTGCGTGTGGGAAGGCTCCCCAAAGTATGTGTATACTTATAAACATGACAGCCATCCCCTGTGCCTTTGTCTCAGCTCCAAGCACAGGGAGAGAGACTCGTGAGCAGGATTGGGAGCAGGCAATCACTAAGAAGCAGCCATGCAGAGGAGGTCAACCAGATAAAGAAGGAACCCAAGACCTTGTCCCCCCCTCCCAACACAGCTGAAGGAACTAGGAATATTTAGCCTGGGAAATAATAATAAGAGCTCGTTTTTCTCTAGTGCTTTAAGATTTGCAAATTGCTCATTGCAAATTAGATTTTTCTGCTTTACAAATAAGAAAATAAAGATTCTGAGAAGTTAATCTCCAAAGTAGAGACTGGCTGTCCAGGATCAAGAAATCTTCATTCGATAGCTAAGGAAAAAAAGGAACAGAAAAAGTGAGGATCCCATCGGAGCCAGGATTCAAATAGAGTCCTCTTCCAACTGCAAATCTAGTTCTCCTTCCAGTACCTCACTCATTCTTACAGAGGCAGGATACAGAATCATCCAATCTAGCACATGAAGGAAGAATCAAACTTGTTCTGGCTGCAATTCCATGGAAAAGTCACTTAACCCAGGGGTGTGCTGGTAAATGTTTAATAACTCTCTACGGGAGGAAAATATATGCCGGACATACTTTTAACTTTAAGCTGCATTATATTGCCATTAATTTTCCATTTGTTTCTTCTTGTTGTTCAGTCGTTTCACTCATGTCCAACTCTCGGTGACCACATTGGGATTTTCTTGGCAAAGATACTGAAGTGGTTTGTTATTTCCCACTCCAGCTCATTTAACAGAGGGGGAAATGGAGATAAACAGGATTAAGTGACTTGCCCAGGATCATATAGCTAGGAAGTGTCTGAGGCCAGATTTGAACTCAGGAAGATGAGTCTTCTGATTGAGGTCTAGTGCTCTATCCACTATACCATTCATTTCTTCAGTCTAGAAAATCATCAGAACAATAATGTAGAGTTTAATAGTTTTGGAGATGTAAATGCTCACACTGAAAAGTCAACAATTGACACACCCTTGGTTTAACCCCTCTGTGCCTCAGTTTTCACATCTTTGTAAAATAGAAATTATCTTTTATCTATCTCACAAAGTTACTATAGAGACAACAATGGATTTAGTTCATTGGGAGACAGAGGATGAAACCATTAGTTACAATAAAGGAGATTTCATCTTCATAGAAGGAAAGACTTCCTAACAGATGGAACAATGCAACAATGGAATAGATTGCCTTGACGAGTGAGCTTTTTGTTGCTGAATTTGTTCAAGCAGAGAGAATCACAGATGTCTAGGACATCAGAGCTGGGGGGAGCCCTAAAGAGTACACAGTCTTACTTAACAATTATTTGATAGTTGAGGTAAACAGGGCTTAGGAAAGAAGAGGGGAGTTCACAACTAGGAGCACAGAGCTGGGGACTCAGACCCAGCTATGCTATGTCTCCTAGATGCCAGATGATATCTCTAAAAGGGTTTATCATTCAGATACAGGTTGGATTGGATGACCTATGGGATCCCTCCCAGCAGTGCAATTGTAGGAGTCTGTGATCCTATGACCACTGACTTTTAGGAGGATATGACTCAACTGACAAAATATCCTAGAGCAGTAGAAAAAATTCCATCTTGGTAGGCAGGAGACAGCCCAGTCACGACTTCACTGTGTGACCCTGAGCAAATCCCTTCCTCTATGAGGGGCCTTGGTTTTTGTCCCCTGTAAATTAACTTTCGAGATTCCCTTCCTGGCTCTGATCTTTGGATGTCCTTCTCAGGGCTGGGATGGAGCCGAAGAAGTGGACTTGTTCTGACTGGCACCAGAGTGCAGAACTAGGGGCGTAAGTTGCAGAAGAGCCAATTTCAGTCTAAGTAAGAAAAAAAAATCCCCTAATAATTTGAGTTGCCCAAAATTGAATGGACTGCCAAGACAGGATGTGAAATACCCTGAGTGAGATATTCCTGGAGAGCTTCCATTAGAGAGTGGATGAGTAGTTGGGAAGGGGGTGGAGGGGGAATCATATACAGGATTTGAGCTGAAAGGAAGCCTAAAGATTGTCCTTTTATTTTACGCAGAAGGAAACTGAGGCCTCATCGTTGTGAAAAGGATTCCTCCTCAGGCTTAGGGTGGGGCTGAGTGTAGGATCCTGGTGAGTACCTTTTTTCTCTAAACCTCATCTTCTCCACCCATGCAATAGAAATAAAAAAAATTTGCATTACCCACCTCATGAGGTGTAATTGCAGAGGGGATGGACCATTAGACTGAATCACTAAGGTTGGCTCCCTTTCCATTTCCAGAGTATAGACAGTTTGTGGAACCCAGTTTCAACAACTCTCACTTCTGCTGCTGGGGTGGCCCAACTTGGGCAGGAGACCAAGAGGGCTGGGTCCTTCCTCCTCCCTATATCCCCAAACACCCAGAATTAGTTACATAATAATCCTTTTTCTCTCTATTTCTCTCTGTCTTTCAGTCTCTGCCTGACACACTCTCTCTCTCTCTGTCTCTCTCTGTCTCTTTCTCTCTGTCTCTGTCTCTGTCTCTCTCTGTCCTCTTCCCCTCTCTCTCTCTCTCTCTCTCTCTCTCTCTCTCTCTCTCTCTCTCTCTCTCTCTCTCTCTCTCTCTTTCTCTCTCTGTCTGTGTGTGTGTGTCTTTGTCTGTCTTTGTCTCTCACTCTCCTCTTCTCTTTTTGTGTGTATGTCTCTGTCTCTCTGTCTCTCTCTTCCCCTTTCTCTCTCTTCCCTTTCTTTCCCTCCTTCCCTCCCTCTTCTCTTCTCTCTTTCCTTCTCTCCTTTGTCCCTCCCTCCCCTTTTCTTTTCTCTGTCCCTCCTTCTTCCCCTCTCTGTCTCTAAGGAGGATTGGCAGGTCCCTAGAGCAACCTCTTGGCTTGAAGCAGTGGCAGGTTCAAACTAGACTAAGGTCCTCTGCTCCTCCCAGGGGGCCAAGATCAGGGCTCCCATCCAGAGCTGGGGGAGTGCCCCTCATATAAGCTATAGAAGGCTGGGCTCCAGGAAATCTCTTCACCGTGACTGGGAGCTGCCTAATCCCCTGGCGACAGGGCCAGAGCCCTAAGGTTTGGGGAGAATGTGGCTTCCCACGTAACCAACCTTGAAAGGCAAAATGAAAATAAGTGGAGAGGGGAGATGCTGAGAGAAGCATGTGGGCTGAGAATAAAGACAGACATTGGTAGCTACGACAGAGACAACCCACCTAGAGAGGCAGGGGAAGTGCAGTAAGATCCAGAGAGAAAATAAAAGGCACAGAGGCAGAGGAACAGAGAGAGGGAAAAAGTCACCAAGAAAAGGCAATGAGGAGAAAGGCAGGGAACCAGATAGTGCTGGGGAAGGGCTCCATGAACTTGGGGCTTTTTTCTAATATTTTGATAACTGCATTTCAATTGTTTCCTTCTCTTTAATGGTCTGTATTTTACTTTATGCATCAAAAAATAGTACTTCAAAAAGGAGTACACAGGCTTCGCCAGACCAACACAGGGACCCAAGAAACAAAAATAAATTAGAACCCCTACTAAAAATGGGGAAAAAAAAACTCTGTGGAAGTCTGAGGGCCCAAGTCTCTTCTCCTTTGTCCCAAAGTATACCCTGTCCCTCCCCAGGCTTCCCCAGACTTGGTCTGATTCTCAGACCCATATTCCCAGTTGGAAACACTTTACTGAAATAATGCTAAAGCCCTCCCAAGAAAAAGATTCCTTATAATGAATAGAACTATGGGCTTGGAATCAAAAAAACCTGAGTTCAAATTCTCCCTCAGTCACTTACTAACTGTATCTAGAGAACAAAAGCTCTCCTGGCCTCAGTTTCCTCATTTGGATTTGACTCAGTGATCTTTAGGGTCCTTTCCTCTATGATCCTATTAAACTAGAGACACCACACACAATCAGGTTCAACTTACAAATAGGAAGGGCTTCAAAGATTTTTTTTTTTTCTAAGTCTGATGTTTGGACCTTGAAACTAATTTTTCCTCTAGAAACATTGTTGTGCATATGGTTAGGTTTCCAAAATCCTATGTAACCCCTACTATAAAGAAACATTTATTAAGCACCTATTATGTGCCAGACACTTCAGTGGGCTGTAAGGAGACAAAAGTGAAACAGAGCCTGCCTTCAAGTAGCTTAAACTCTATTGGAAAAAGGTACTTGTCCAAAAGGTAAAGAATTTCAAGGGGAAAAAATGGGGGGAGGAAGGAATCCTAGTAGTACCAGATCTCAAAGTATACTACCAGCTATAATCATCAAAACAGTAGTGCTGGTTAAGAAATAGGTTAATCACACTACATAGAATTCCCAATCCCTCTAATTTTGTCCGCCTGCATTTTGGATTTCCTTCACAGACTAATTGTACACTATTTCAAAGTCTGATTCTTTTTGTACAGCAAAACAACTGTTTGGACATGTATACATATATTGTATTTAATTTATACTCTAACATATTTAACATGTATTGGTCAACCTGCCATGGGGGGGTTGGGGGGGGAAGGAGGGGAAAAATTAGAACAAAAGGTTTGGCAATTGTGAATGTTGTAACAATTACCCATGCATATATCTGGTAAATAAAAACTATTAAAATTTAAAAAATAAAAAAAAAAAAAGAAATAGGTTAATCAGTGGAAAAGATGAGGTACATAATATAGAAAACCAAATGAGCACAGAAGCCTAATGTTTGATAAAGTGTTTGATAAATCTCAATTACTACTTGACAAAAACAATTGGGGAAACTTGGAAAGCAGTTTGGCAGAAACTAGTTAGAGACTAATATCTTACCTCATATACTAAGACAAGTTTCAACTAAGTACATGGTTTAGACGTAAAAGATGACATCATAAACAAAATTAAAGGAACATGAAAGAAATAGCCTGTCAGATCTATGGAGTAGGGAAGAGTTTATGATGTAACAAGAGATAGAAATCACAGAAGATAAACTAGACAATTTTGCATAAAATTAAAAGTTTTTGTACAAACAAAATCAATGCAGCTAAAATGAGAAAAAATGAGATAATTAGGGGGAAATAAAGCAGCAAATTTGATAATGGTCTTATTTCTAAGCTATAAATAATCATCATCATAATAATAGCCAACTTTTATATAAAGCTCTAGAGAAAAAGATTGCAATCTGGGGTCCATGAGCTTGTCTCTTAATATTTTGATAAGGATTGTTTTGTTGTTTTGTTTTGCTTTGATTTTTGGTTCTGTTTGGGAGAGTTTTTGTGGTTTGGGGGGGGTTGCAATCTTATGTATTTTATTTACAGATTTTAAAAAATTATTCTGAAAAGGATTCCATGGGCTTCACCAGGCTGCCAAGGGGGTTCAACACAAATATATATATATATTAAGAACCTTTGCCCTAGAGTTTGAACCAATCTAATTTTTTTCTGTGTTCAAAGAGGTTTAAAACAAATCCTCCCAATAAAATTGGGGTTAAAGGGAGGGAGAGAAGGATGTCAGCATCCTTTATTATGGACATGATTCCCCATTTTTATCATCAACAAAAAATGCCTTCTAATAAAACCCAGCCTCTTCATTAAAACTTGTTTTCTTTTAAGTGGCTCAAAGCTCTTAACCTTTATCACCTTCCTTTGCAACATCCCTGGGAGGCAGGGAGTGTCTGAGGATGATTATCTCCATTTCACAGACTCAGAAACTGAGGCCCAGAGTAGGTAAGGGTCTTGCCTAGGGCAGCTCAGCAAGTTCCTAACAGGCCAGGGCAACTCCCAAGAAGCAGACCACTTGGCAAAAACCTCTCTCTGGAAGTATATGAGGTGAAAAATTTCACACTGATCTCCAGAACCACAGAGAACTGAGGTACACTCAAGTCCATACAGAGTTCACTTCAACCAAATTGTTGCTGATATAGACCTCTGACTGATATAGACAGAGCTCTTACCCTGGCACATGGAAGGGCAACCCAGGGCAATATTCTTCTACAGTACACACTGTGTCTTTCCTATTTAACTTTCTTGAGTTTTGAACAGATACCTTGCCTGTATGAACATCAATAAATGAGGCATCTCTCTATATATTTACAATTCCAGGAATAGAATGCCAAGAACATGGGACCTTAAAGCAGGAAGAAGGGAGCTAAAAGACTTTCAAGATCACTTCACCTGGGGTCCATGCACAGATTTTACGAGATCTATGAACTTGGATGGGAGAAAAAATAACCTTTTAATTTCAATGTAACTGGTTTTCTTTGTAATCTAACATTAATTTAAAGTATTTTACTTTATATATTTAAAGATCCTATTTGGAGAAGGATAGACTTCATCAGTCTTTCAATGGTCCATGAAACAAAATAAAAACAACCCAAAAAAAAGGATTAAGAAAACACAATCAAACACCCTCTTTATAAATAGAGGTAAATATATCTGCATCCAGAAAGAGGGCTGTAGGGACTGAATGTAGATCACAACATAGTACTTTCACCTTTTTTGTTATTTGCTTGTCTTTTTTTTCTCATTTTTTCCCTTTTTGATCTGATTTTTCTTGTGCAGCAAGATATTTGTGGAAATATGTATAGAAGAATTGCACATGTTTAACTTACATTGAATTACTTGCTATTTAGGGAAGGGAGGGAAAGGAGAGAGAAAAATTTAGAACACAAGATTTTGCAAGAGGAGATGTTAAAAACTATTTTTGCCTGTATTTTGAAAATAAAAAGTTATTATCAAATAGAGAGATAGAGATAGATAGATGGATGGATGAACATAGAGATAGATTGAGAGAGAGAGAGAGAGAGAGAGAGAGAGACAGAGAGAGAGAGACAGAGAGAGACAGAGAGAGAGAGAGAGAGAGAGAGAGAGAGAGAGAGAGAGAACTCAGAAAAGGATTTGGCCAAAAGCCACAGCCAGGATTTGAACTCTGCTCCCTTGACTCTTCCCCCTGGGTTCTTTTTGCCTCTCAGACTGAAGGTCTGCCACTTGCAGAATGGCAAGCTGGCATACAGGACTGATAGGGGGCCTTGGGTTCTGTCCCAACTTTTCCCTTAAAACCCTACGTATTATAGAACAAATCATTTTCTTTCTCTAAGTTTTTTCTCACCATTGTAAAATCAGGGAGGGAATTAGAAGGCCGTATTCGATGGCTTATCTCTTTCAGTTTCTTCTTGTTTAACTTTATCCTAGAGTCTACACCCTTGGATAAGCTGGGCATCCTTCCAGCAGCTTCCAAAGCTCTGCCACTTCTCCCAACTCTTAATGTTTTACAGCCTAACATTCTAAAATTCTTTCCCCATTTTGACATTCTGAACAAATGGGGAATCCCACAGATTGGCTGGGCTACCCAGGGATTTCTTCCAAGGCTGGAGAAAGACCAAGAAAACTGTATGTTCCCCTGACCTGTAAGAAGGTACCAGGTGTGATCAGTTGGAGATCTCTATCACCATCTGGCTCAATGCAAGGCACCAAGAAAATGAGTGTCACAGATTGGGCCATTTTTTAGAGTGCTTTAAATTCCTCCAGAATTGGAGGATTTATTCTAATTTTTGTTCCTTGTGAGACAATCAGGGTTAAATGACTTGCCCAGGGTCACAGAACTACCAAGTGTTAAATTAGTGTCTAAGGCTTGATTTGAATTTAGGGTCTCCTGAGTGCAGGACTGGTACTCTATTCACTGTGCCAACTAGCTGTCCTGATTTATTCTAATTTTTTTTCATTTAATATTTTTTTCAATTACATATATAGCTTTCAACATTCACATTTGTAAAATTTTAAAGTCCAAGTTTTTTCTCCCTTCCTTCCTTCCTTTCTCCCCAAGAAAAGCAATCTGATATGTTACATAGGTGCAATCATTTTAAACATATTTCCATGTTAGTCACGGGAAAGAAAAATAAAAACAAAAGAGAAAAACACAAGAAAGAAAAAAAATCAAAAAAAAGGTAAAAAATAGAATGCTTCAATCCACATTCAGTCTCCATAGGTTTTTCTCCAGATATAAATGCCATTTTCCATCTCAAGTGTATTAGAAGTGTCTTGGATCACTGTATTGCTGAGAAGTGCAAAATCCATCCTAGTTAATTATCACATAATCTTGTTACTATGTATTCTCTTGGTTTTGCTCACTTCATTCAGCATCAGTTCATGTAAGTTTTTCCAGGTTTTTCTGAAATCAGCCTGCTCAACATTTCTTACAGAATAATAATATTTTATAACATTCATATGCCATAATTTATTCAGCCATTCCACAACTGATGGGCATCCATTCAGTTTCCAGTTCCTTGCCACTACAAAAAAGGCTGCCACAAACATTTTTGCACATGTGAGTGCCTTTCCCTTTTTTATGATCTCTTTGGGATACAGACCCAGCAGAGATCCTGCTGCCTGGGCATAGTTTCAAATTGTTCTCCAGAATGATTCAGTTTGAAGATTTGTTCTATTTTAGAATTGTGGCAGTCTTTCTGAGAGTGTCAAAAAAGCCGAGAAAGGCTTATGTGAACTGATGCTGAGTGAAGTGAACAGAACCAAGAGAACACTGTGCACAGTGATAAGATTATGAGATGAACAACTATGATGGACTTGCTTCTTCCCCTCAATATGGCAGCTTAAGGTAATTCCAATAGACTTGGAATGGAAAAGAATCCATAGAGACTGCATGTGGATCAAGTCATAGTATTTTTACCTGTTTTCTCATGTTTTCTCCCTTTTGATCTGATTTTTCTTGCACAACATGACAAATAAGGAAATATGTTTAAAAGAATTGCTCAAATTTAACTTATCAGATTGCTTGCTGTCTTAGGGAAGGGAGAGGGAGGGGACAGAGGGAGAAAATTTTGGAACACAAAGTCTTGCAGAAATGAATGTTGAAAACTATCCTTATGTGTATTTGGAAAATAAAATACTATTGAAAATTTTAAAAAGAGAAAAAGAGATGGTGTCTGGACCTTGGAATGGAGGTTGGGGACAGATTATGGAAAGTTTTTATCACAATACATTTATAGAGTAACCCCAACCTCACTCCCAAATCCAAGGAGAACTGCACAGAGGAGGGGAGTATAGCTCCAGGACATGCCCGCAGGAAGCTCCAGGAAGAGAATCTCTGGGGTATTTATCACCTAAAAAAAAGAAAAGTGTGAGCCTGTGAGAACTCACAGTCAAGAAAAACCAGAGGAACTGACCTAAATCAGACCTTGGCCCCTGCCCTCAAGGAGTTTATCACCTGAAGAGAAAGGAACTGGCCAGAGTACTGCCCTCAGGGAGCTCACAGTCTGGAGGGAACAAAGAAGGAGCTAATTAGAAAGTGAACCCAAGGATAAGAAAATCTTTCTAATTACTCCTCAGGAAATAAACTTACGGGGGGGGGGGGGGGGGGGAGGGGAGATCCTTATTTAATTAATAGCTAAGAAGCCGAGAACTGGAGGCAGAGGATTTTATGAAACTAGGGGAAGTTAAAGTCTGGACAAACTCGTTGAAAACCTGGGAGAGAATCTGGAGAGAAGGGAGAGAATCTAGAACTCAACGTTTTAATAGCAAATGTTTTTAAAAATTGTTTTACATGTAACTAGGAAAATAAATTAAAAAAGAAAAGAAAGGGATATAGGTCTTTCTTTTTCACCTTTCCCTACCCATTCCTCTATAACTCGCTACCTTCTTTCCTCTATCTTTCTCTCCTTCCTTCTCCTCTTAGAAAGAAAGGCAAATCCTGGATTTGGAGTCAGAAGAATTAGATTTGGTTCCTTGTATAAGTGTATATTGTATAGTTGTATAAATATATGTGTGGGGGGGTATTCCTTGTATAAATATATAAATAAGCTGCTGAACCCCCTCAGATTCCCAGTTTTCTCCTCTCTAAAATTAGGGAGTTGCCCCAGACAGATAACCCCAAGGCTGCCTTGCTGCCTCTAAGAAAAGTAACAGAGTGCCTTTGTGGGAAGGCAGAAGACTATGGATAAGCTCCTCACAGGATGAGAAGGCAGGAATGGCCTGGGATCTCTATTGATGAAGGAGCATCCACTTTAGTGAATCACCATATCTCTGAAGAGGAAGGAATTTCAGAGGGCACCTCATCTGACTCAGAACTGAAGAGAAATCCTTTCTAGAAAAATCATCTCCCCATACCACCAACTCTGCAGTGGTCCCCAGATTCTATCTGGAGACTTCCAGTGAGGGCAGACTCATCAATTCTACAGGTAATCCATTTCACCTCTGGACTTGGAATTGTTAGGAAGTTTTTTTCCTTATATAAAGATTAAATCTACTACTTTGCAGCTTCGTTGTGTGAGTTTTATTCTCTCTTCTGGAGCCAAGCAGAACATGTATGATCTCTTCCACATGAGAGCCTGCAAATCCCTAAAGACAATTTTATTTTGAACCCTAAACATTCCTAGGTCTTTCAAATGACCTTGAGTGGAATGTCCTCCAATTTTCTCTGGAAAGGTGAATAATAATTATTAATTAATAATTAGGGCATGGCACTGGGTGCTCAAGATAAAAGGACATAAAATAGTCTCTCCTCTCAGGAAGATATAAAATGTGATTAGATAAATAGGGGGAGACTGTCAGACAGACACAGAAAAGGAAAGAAGGAAAGAAAGGGAAAAGGGAGGGAGGGAAGGAAATGAGGGAGGAAGGAAGGAAGGAAGGAAGGAAGGAAGGAAGGAAGGAAGGAAGGAAAGAAGGAAGGAAGGAAGGAAGGAAGGAAGGAAGGAAGGAAGGAAGGAAGGAAGGAAGGAAGGAAGGAAGGAAGGAAGGAAGGTCAGCTAGTACCTTTTCTGCACTTGTAGCCTAGACCAGAGCAATGAAAGGTGTTCATAAGCAAGACTTAAACCCAGATCTTCACTTCTCTAACCACCATATTGCCTCTTCAGGTAAACATGAAGTACATATCATGTAGTTCAAAATAATCACTGGAGGATCAAGAAGGAAATCATAAAGGAGGGAAAAGGACCCACATGTGCAAAAAGGTTTGTAGCAGCTCTTTTTGTGATGGCAAAGAATTGGAAAAAGAGTGGATTCCCATTGGGGAATGGCTGAATGTAGTATATGAAGGTAATAGAATATTATTATTCTATATAAAATTATGAACAAGCTGAGTTTAAAAAGGCGTGGAAAGATTTACATGAACTAATGCTGAGGGAAACAAGCAGAACCAGGAATACCTTATACACAATAACAGCAAAAATGTGCGATGATCAATTATGAAAGACTTGGTTCTTCTCAATGGTTCAGTGATGCAAAGCAATCCCAACAGACTTTGGAGAGAAAATGCCATCTGCATCCAGAAAAAGAATTAAGGAGACTGGATGCAAATCAACATAAGCTATGTCCGCTTCTTTTTTCTGTTTTTCTGTTTTTCTTTTTAATCTCTCCCATAGTTTTTTTCCTTTTTGTTCTGATTTTTCTCTCCAAAAATGATTCATTAAAAAAAAAAAAAAAAAGTAGGGGGCAGCTAGGTGGCACAGTGGATAGAGCACCAGCCCTGAATTCAGGAGGACCCGAGTTCAAATATGGTCTCAGACACTTAACACTTCCTAGCTGTGTGACCCTGGGCAAGTCACTTAACCCCAACCTCAGGCGGGGGAAAAAAATTGTGTCTTAAAAGTAAAAATTTACTAGGAAAAAAAAAGTAATTGGAAGCCACTGGAGAATTTTGCATAGGAGCATGACACAATCAAATGTATGTTCTAGGAACATCAATTTGGCAACTGTATGGGGGAAGGGTAGTTCGAAGAGGAAATTTAGAAGCAGGGAGATCAATTAGGAAACTATTGCAATAGTCTAAGTGAGAGGTGATGAGAGGAGGGAAGTCAAGGTATCTTCCCCAGAGTGAGGAGCGTTATCACTCTTTTATGAGATTGCCCCAGGGAACATTCCTGGAGACCAATCAACACATTTTCAGCTTTTTGTCCTACTCATCACCATATTTTGTCAGCCTCTTACACTAAAGGGCTGCAGCAGGTGTTAAGGCCTTTTTATCAGCCTCCCTTAGCTCTCCCTCCCTCTGCAGTGGGTGATCCCCCAGCCCCGATAATAATTGGTTTGGAGCAAATGAATTCCTTTCAACTCCCATCATGTCCATGACATCTAGTGCCAGAATCATACAAATTACCCTGGATAAACCTCAAGGAGGCATTACAACACTGGGATGGGGGGAAGGTGGAGGAAGAAGGAGGGGGGACCTAAAACATTTTCCCCTACATTCCTACTTCCAGGCAAAAGTCCCGATCCCCACATGCACACTTCTTCACATGCAAAGACCTCTGCCTTAAATTCCTGCCTCTAAGGGAAAGGTTCTTTTACCCTTATGTAAAATTGTGTCAGGAACAGAAGGGAAGTTCACTTAGCTATATAAGCTTATGGACTGTCAGCTCTTTGAGAGCAGGATGTCTTTTGCCTTTCTTTATATCCCCAGCTCTTAGCACAGAGCCTGACACATAGTAGGTGCTTCATAAATCAAATATTGATATTGGCTGACTCTAAACCCCTATTCCAGTCACAAGTCCCATAGCACCAAGTCTCATTTGACCTGTGAGATCAAATGCGTCTTTTTGAATCCATCCCCATCATTAATTAATTACTCATATTTTGTGCATTTATTTGTAAATAGAAGATTTGAAGCTCATGGGTTTTCTTGGTGGCTCTCTCCTTGGGTACTAGGATTTGGAACTGCAAAGGGTCTCAAAGGTCATTTAGTCCAACCCAATGGAGCCTTCTCCATGACAGCTCCAACCTGTAATCTTGCTGAAGTGCAGAGCATACTGTCCCAAACACCTACATAATGGTTGAGTGATCAATCATGGGTGAGTCACTGAAAATCTCTTAATCTCAGTTTCCTCATCTCTGAAATAATAATGCTTGGGCTGCTTAACTCACAGAATTGTGGTGAGGAAAAATGTTTTGCAAACTTTAAATCCTTAAAGAAACATAAGTTTTCATTACTAGATCTCCATTTGATCATTCCAGTGATGGAGCACAGAAAAATTTCCTTAGCCTCTAGTCCAAGAGTTTTTAATCTTTTGTAGCATAGACCCCTTTGACTGCCTAGAGGATATCTCTCAGAATCAAATTTTTTTTCAGTTTTAATAATTGAATGAAATATCAAAAATTTACAATCTAATGAAGACAACATGTTATATAATACAGAAACAAAATACAGAAGGGATGAAAAAAATAATTAACAAAATATGGCAACAATAAGATTATACGATGATTAATTCTGATGGACGTGGTTCTCTTCAACAATGAGATGATTGATGCCAGTTCCAATGGACTTGTGATGAAGAGAACCATCTGCACCCAGAGAGAGGAGTGTGGGGACTGAATGGGGATCACAACACAGCATTTTCACTCTTTTTGTTGTTGTTTGCTTGCATTTTATTTTGCTTCTCATTTATTTTTCTGGTTTGATTTGATTTTTCTTGTCCAGCAAGATAACTATATAAATATGTATGCATATATTGGATTTAACATATATTTCTACCATGGTTAGCATGTATTGGACTACTTGCCATCTAGGGGAGGGAGTGGGGGAAGGGGAGAAAATTGGAACACAAGGTTTTGCAAGGGCTAATTGAATAATTGTCCAAGCATGTTTTGAAAAATAAAAAGCTTTTCTAATTCAGTTCCAATTGATCAGTGATGGACAGAATCAGCTACACCCAGAGAAGGAACCCTGGGAAATGAGTGTAAAATGTTTGCATTTTTGTTTTTCTTCCCAGGTTATTCTTATCTTCTAAATCCAATTCTTCCTGTGCAGCAAGAAATTCGGTTCTGCACACATATATTGTACCTAGGATATACTATAACACATTTAACATGGATGGGACTGCCTACCATCTAGGGCAGGGGGTGGAGGGAAGGAGGGGAAATTCGGAACAGAAGGGAGGGCAAGGGATAATGTTGTAGAAAATGACCCATGCCTATGTACTGTCAAAAATATATATATAATTATAAAATTAATTTTAAAATTTTAAAAAAGAAAAATAAAAAGCTTTAATAAAAGGGAAAAAAGAAATAATTAACAGAGGGAAGGCTCTAGAATTAAGAGAGATTTTTGTAGATGTGTCTCAACTCCAGGTTAAAAAGCCCTGCTCCATAGCAACTCTCATATTACACGGGGGAAACTGAGTCCAGGAGAGAGCCAGTGAGTTGGCTCACTTGTAAGTAGCAAAGGACGGATCCAGCCCAGAACCTCCGACTCGCTCCAGTGAGCTTCTCCCAGCTCTGGTATTCTCCGGCTTTTTGACTGGCGTCCTCCCAAGCTGTGCCCCTGCCAGGCTGGTGTTTATCCACAGCCTTGAATGAAAGAATCACACCCACTCCTGAGTCAGCTCCCAAGAATGTGTGGGAGAACTCCTGTGTCCAGCCTATGGCAGGGCTTGTTCCTGAGCCTGTGCTGAGGATGTCTCTAGCGGTTTGGATCCACCCCAGGCCCTGCCAAGGAGCTGGGGCAGGACCGTCTGGTAACCTCAAAGGGCTTGGCTTTGGGACAGGCCAGAACAAAGCTGGGCTCACCGAGTAGCGGTGTAGACATCATTAGTCCATGAGCAGCAGCTTCAGGGTGCCAGGAAGCTCCTCACCACCCCCACCCCCCGCTTCACACCTTTGCCCTCCTCCTGATGCAGCTGGAGCCTAGAATCACAGAATGCTGGAGTCTCGGAGCTGGAGTAGAACCCAGAACCTCCTGGCATGCATCCTGGATGAATGAGTCCAGCCCGAGGGACAGAGCAGTCCTTCGTCAGTCCCCACCCTCCCCTTCCCCTCATAGCCTCAGTCATACATCCGTCACCCAAGCACACTGTAGCCTGAACCACCAGAACAGCTTCCAGTGTCCAGCGCAGTAACTGGCTGAGGCAATTAACCCCAATACCCTGAAAAATACCCCAGGCACCCCTTCGCAAACAGTTCCCAGCATCACTTGGGGCACAGCCAGGTACTGTCTTCCCACCCTCCTCACAGCCCTAGGCACTGCTCACACCCCACAGTGTTTTATTTCCTTCAAAACTCAGGTCGAGTGCTCTTCTATGAGATGAACACTCTGTCTCTCCAGATAGAACATAATAAGCCCTTGGAGTCAGGGACAGTTTCATCCTTCATGTATGTCCTCAGTGCCTAGGGCTGGAAAATAGGTGTTCAATAAATACTCTGGATTGATTGCTTGCCTAAAGTGACAAAAATAGTCAAGAAGCACATGTTAGGAGTGGCTGCCCATCATCTGGGGAATGGCTGAATAAGTTATGGTACATGAATGTCATGGAATATTACCGTTCTGTAAGAAATGATGAGCAGGATGATTTCAGAGAGACATGAACTGATGCTGAGTGAAATGAGCAGAACCAGGAGATCATTGTACACAGCAACAGCAAGATTATATGATGATCGATTCGAATGGACTTGGCTCTTTTTTCTTTTTGCTGAGGCGATTGGGGTTAAGTGACTTGCCCAGGGTCACACAGCAGATGTTAAGTGTCTAAGGCCAAATTTGAACTCAGGTCCTCCTGACTTCAGGGCTGGTGCTCTCTCCACTGCCCCACCTAGTTGTTCCACGTGGCTCTTTCCAACAATGAGATGATCCAGGCCACTTTTTGTTGTTTGCTTGCATTTTGTTTTCTTTCTCATTTTTTGATCTGATTTTTTTTGTGCAGAAATTGTGGAAATAGGAATTGCACATGTTTAACATATATTAGATGATTTGCCATCTCCCTCTATCTCAATCTCTTCCTTAAGCCCAGCCCAACTTCCACTTTTTCCAGAAAGTCTTTAATGTGGTTCCTCCAAATGGAAGGGATTTTTCCTCAACTCAACCCCCAAGATTGACTTGTCATTGTTTCTTTCATGCATGTATCTCTTTCCTCTTGACATTACCAGCACATCAGTACCCATGTCTTTACTTGCCTAATCAATTATGAGGTCCCTGAGTACAGGGACCCTATGGCCTCCCCATTTATTTCTCCCACAGCACTGAACAAGAGACCCTCCACATATCAGGCTGAATAAAAGTTGAAGAAGGGTTGCCAGTTCATACTAATCAATTTATAAAATTTATTGAAGAGTTGTAGGTATATTATCTCATTAGGTCCTCACAATAACCTTCTGAAGTGGGTGTTATTATTATCCCCATTTTATAGCCTCAGGAAAGTAAGGCTGAGACATGTTCAATCATTTGTCTAAGAGTTACATAACTAACAAATATCCAAGGTGGGATTTAAACCCCATTCATGAGACCAGACTAAATGACTAATAATAGACCTTTTCCTGAAAGTAGACTTAAAAGCAAGGGAAAACCACTAAGGAGGAAGGAGCAAAGAAGAGGAAAAAGACAAAAGATAAATTTCAGTCACTTGATTCCAGGCTACAGTCTTGAAGTTAAAACTTGATTAGCAAGTCTCCTCAGGTTACCTCTGTCCCCTGTCCTTCCCCTTCCCCCCCCCCCCACAAAAAAAAGAACTAATTGAGGGATGTCAACCCTAGATATCTGAGAAGTCTCAGAGGTGAAAACCATTTGATCTTAGGTTGAATGTGAAAATTAACCTTCTATCCGACAGATAGGCTGCCTTGGTACTGAGGAACCTGTTATTGTATTTAAACAAACTGAATGACCCACTATTAAGAACCTATAAAGAAGGAAGATTGACCTCTGAGATTCTTTCCAGTTCTATGAACCTAAGATTTTAGGAGTCTTTGTCTACCAATCTTCAGCAGGAAATCCTGCTTGGGTCTAATTTGATCTAGACCTAGTGGTTCCATCCAACTGGGAGATCCTGCAAACTGCTGTGGGAGAGCTATGAAGCTTGATTTCCTCATGTAGCCAGAACTGGTCCACTGTTCTTATTCAGCTGACCTGCATCCAAATCAGGAGCAATATCACATTCAAGGCAATTTCAATAAACTTGGGATGGAAAATGACATCTACAATCACTGAATGTGGATCACAGTATTTTCACCTTTTTGTTGTTTGTTTTTCTTATGGTTTTTTCCCCTGTGATCTGATTTTTCTGGCACAACATGACAAATATAGAAATATGTTTTTAAAATAGCACATGCTTAATCTATATCAGATTGCTTACTGTTTTGGGAGGGAGGGAGGGAGGCAAAAAAATTTGGAACACAAAGTTATACAAATATGAATACAAAAGACTATTGAAGAAAAAAATAGATATTCATTCACTTCCTCAGAGCCCGTGAAACCACCGGCCCCACTGGCATCCCAAGCAACTCAAATGCCCAAGATGGGGTTTGCTTTCCCACAGTTTTGCCTCTCCTGCAGGAATCTGCCTTTAGCATGTGGAGAAAAGACATTCCAGGAAGGAAGAAATGGCCCAGAAAAAAAAGTTCAGGGAGAGGAGGTGGAGGAACTGACTCCACAATTCTGCCTGCAAGGGTAACCCTGTGTCATCCCAAGAGCTGGCTTCACTCCTAATCCCATAAGCAAAGTCAATGGCTGCAGTACCTTCCTCCCAGGAACAAAGCTGCTCCCTCAGGGATAACTCAGGCTGGGAATGTGCTGAGACTGGGAGAGTTGTTTTTTCTAACCCCATTTCTGTGGCTATTGTGCTGTGTGACATGGGCAAGGACTTCCCCTAGTTGGGCCTCAGTTTCCCCATCTCTAAATGAAGGGCTTTCATTGGACACTCTGACACTCTGTTCCCCAGACCCTTTGCCAAACTTTGAGAAAACCCATTAGAAAAAAATTTGAGACATATGACTGTTGTCTTAAGTGATGGTTTCAATGATTTCACTGTAAATGAATGAGAAACACGTGGAATAGAGTTGCATGAATCACACAGGGTGTTTCCAAATGATGTGAGCAGAGCTCGGGGCAAAATGATCAGGGCTTTGATTTATCCGGAACACTGAGCCCCGAGACAAGTTCGGTGTACTCGCCTCCTATCCATCAGCACCTGATAGAATCAGGTGTTTCAAAGTGTTTCCCTCAAAGGCCCGAGATCGCCCAGCCCTGTCCTGCCCTGCCCCGTGGGGGCCCAAGCCCTGGCCAGGGAGTGACAGCCCATGCCTTCTGCCCAGGCTCCGTGTCTTCAGGACATTGAATTGTTGACTAAAATGTATTTCAGAGCCTAAAGGGGCAGAACAGCTTAAAGGGCAGATAGGCCTTTGGGAGAAAGCTCCAAAGGAGGGATGGAGGCCGAGGCTGGCTTATCTTTAGGCTAGAGAAAGGGCAGAATAATGGAAGGAATCAGAAGGTTTGGGTTTTATTATCTGTCATTTACCCAAAAGGGTGACTCCTCTCTGAGGCTAAGGGGACAATATTCTCCACCCACTCTCTCCCTTACAGGGCTGTTACATAAGGATTATTCAATTCATCCAAAATGATTAAATTCTCCTTTTCTCTACAATCACAGATTGAGTGTTGCCAAAAATATGCTATTTCTGAATTTCTTTTTTTTTATTAATTTTTAAATAATCAACAAAAATCTACCCTTAATCCTTCCCATCTCAAACTTACACTAATTTTTTTTCCCTGAGGCAATTGGGATTAAGTGACTTGCCCAGGGTCACACAGTGAGGAAGTGTGAAGTGTTTGAGACCAGATTTGAACTCAGGGCCAGTGCTCTACCCACTTCACTAACTAGCTACCCCAAGAATTTTTAAAAATGCTACAAACACGTAATCAAGCAAAACAAATTAAAAAAAAAAAAGTATCTTAATCTGCAGTCTAAATCCATCACCTGTCTGTCATACAGTAAGTAGCACTGTATTAGGATTTCAACAATATTGATTGAGAATCTTCTGTACTTTCCTTACAGACAAGATGGAGAGATGTGTTCTTAAGAGTCAAATAGAACTTGTTGAATGATTGTGGTCACACAGAGGGGAAAGAAAGATGTAAAAGTATATCATCTCAGTAAATTTATAATTAAATAGAGGGAACAACACAGATGCTTCAAGAGATCAATAATCCAATCAATGAGAATGAATATCCCTATCCTTTTCACCAGAGATATTTCAATTCTGCACCTCCTCATCCCTTGGGATCCTTGTCCACATCTTCCAATAAATCCTGCCCAAAGAGTCTGTCTAATCTGCTGGAGGATGTGCTCTGGTTCTTGTAACATTTAGGGGATGGATACCCCGGCAACATTAGGGCTGTCCACATGGGGTCTCTTGCTCTTACTGACACGATTGGCTTCTAAACCACTTCGTACACTCAAGGCACCATGGGTCCCTTGCCATGGCCCACTTACATCCCCCGTGCAAATCTACACAGCTCTTTGGGACACCTGGGATTTTCATTCTTCAGAGACTGGTGTTCCTTGCCTTATGGCCACCAGCAAGATTACACAGGTATTGAAGGAATGGACCTTTGCATCAGGAAGCTGTGGAGGACCATTAAAAAGGCTGCTCAATTTTCCAGATATCCACCACATGCTCTCCTCATCCTGACTCTGGCCCTACTCCCTTGTGCCTACCTGGGGCATGTAACGGGCAGACTGACCCAACAGGTACACTGCCTTTCTCTCAGCAATACGTAGTCACTACCTACAATCTAAGGAGCAGGATGAAACATGTGCCCAAGTAAAGGGAGAAAGTGCAAAGGAGAGATAAAAAGAGGAAATGTGGAGGGCTGGGAAGGGACAATTGCTTCAAATTATAATGTTTGACATTTCATATAGGACATTAAGGTTGTCAAAACACCATGTCATCAGTCAGTTAATAATCATTCATTAAGCACCTACTATGTGCCAAGCACTGTGCTAAGTGATGAGGATTTAAAAAAAAAAAAAAAAAAAAGTCTCTGTAAAACAAGTTATGAAGCTTGATTTCCATAAAAACCCTGGGCTTCAGTTGTCATTATTATCCCCACCTTATAGATGAGGACAATGAGGCTCAGAAAAGTTAAATGATTTTTGCAGGGTCACTTAACTTGTAAATATCTAAGGTCACATTTGAATCCATATGTTTCTGACTCCAAGTCCACTGCCCTAGCCATACTGCTCCAGCTTAGGAAAATCAGGAAAGAGTCAACTCCTGACATGAAGTCTTGATGAAACAGAGGGATTTAAACAAGCAGACAATGGGTATAGAATACCTTGCAAACTATTTATAGAAGTGAGGGATTACTTATTTTCTCCAAAATACGTGTGCAGTGCTTATCCACGCATCATATTCCACAGGCAAGCCAATATTGCCAAATAACTAAGCTTAAACTCCATCCACACATCGGTGCATTGGAGGGAACATTATAGACCAGATGATGGGAATTAAAGACACTTGATTTTGCTTCTCAAGCTCTTCCATGTTTTACTAATGTAACCTTGGGCTTATCTGAGTCTCTTTCTTGCTAATTATGTTCTAGGGTCTTTTCCAGCAGTGACAAGCTCTGTTCTTGGTTCTAGAGTCTCTTTTTGCTCTGACCATCTACTTTTCATGTTCTAAAATCCCTGGCAGCTCTGGTATTCTGTGAGTCATAGATTAGGTCTATAATGTAGTTGATGGCTTCCTCACTGGACCCAGATGGCTCTGGAAGGGGAAGTGAGGCCGGTGACCTTGCCCAGCCCTCCCTCACTAAATCCAATTCACTTGCATGTCATGGTATCACTCCCTGCTGTCAGGGTCCCCTTTGAGAATGAAGGACAAACAACAATTTCCTTGCTCATAGAGTGGCGGTCCTGCCTTACCTGGCCAAAGTCTCAGCCAGGTAGAGAGGCTGCATCATTCATCAGAAACCCTGATATGTCCTATCAAAAGACCTTCAGGAAAGGTGGATGGATTATCTACAGAAGAGGACATGGATCCTACAGATCTCATTCTTTTATTCCTTCATCGGTCGATCAGTTGATGAGGTCACAAGGAGTGAGCCCTAGTTCAGGACTTTGACCACCTCTCTTTAGGCAGGAGGATGTGGACAGGATGACCAGCATCTCCCTAAGAGGACTGAGATCATTTCCCAGGTCTGAGTAGTTGGTCACTCATTTGTGCCAAAATTAAGATGAGCAGACAAGTCCCAACATCAGAATGATGGTCTGAATGACTCCAGCTTTTATGGGGCAGAGCCATCCCTTTTGAACCAAGTCAGTCCATGTTTCAAGTTAAAAGGAAACAGATGCGTGAAGTGAGCATCTTACACAGTAACAATAAAATTGTCATGATCAATTGTGATGGACTTGGCTTTTTTCTTAATAATGTGGTGATTCGAGGCAATTCCAAGAGACTCGGGATGGAAAATATCATCCCCATCCAGAAAGAGAACAATGGAGACTGAATGTGGATCAAAGCATGGTATTTTCACCTTTTCTCATTTGTTTGTTTTTTTCCTCGGGTTTTTTCATACAACATGATAAAAACGTTTAAAAGGATTGCTCATATTTGACTTCTATCAAGAAGTCTTGGAGAGCAGGGTGGAAAGAGAGGAAGGAATATACAAATTTAGAACACATATGTTGAAAACTATATTTACATATGTTTAGAAAAATAAAATACTATTAAAAAATAAAAGTGAGCAGAACTGAAAACCAAAAAAGAAGTCCAGAAAGACGCCTGAAAGCCAGACAATCACGGAGGATCATTCAGGATTGTCTGATTTTTCAAAAAAAAAATGAAATCCATGCTATTTGTCCTACATAGACAGATAGGCAAATAGATACAGATAACTGGCTACATGCGGCCATTGACTGAAGCATTCTCTGGAAGTAAGTAGTCTCCATCCATCTGTCTCCAATTTCACCCTCAGAGAGAACAGGGCTATGAGAAAGGGCTGGAGAAAAGGAAAAGTCCTATACCCCTCAGCAAATACCTGAGTGTGTGTACACACCTTTGCTTCCCAGAATCAAGCTTGCAGGTGTGCATTTGCTGGGAGGGTTTGAGAGAGTGAGAGGAAGAGGAGGCCTGAGGTTTCCACAGTCTGCCTAGAACTAGCCCCAGTAATGACTTCCAGAATTCACTGGAATGGCCCCCTACTATACCCATCCTCTCTCCTCCAACTTACAAGCCCTGAAGCGTTGGGTACCCCGAATTTAGACCTCCAAAAGTGAGGTCCCTTTTTTAGGAAGGAGGGAAAAACTCCCTAGACCAGTTATCAACTTAGAGTATAAAGCTAACCATATACTACATAGTTCTCATTTGTCGTGGACGGGAACCAGGCCCAAGCAGCCACAGGCATTCCCAGGGTCCCCTTTGCGCCATACTCGATTACAGGCTACAATGTCTTAACCATAGCCTAGAAGAGACAGAGGAGGGACAGACCGAAGCCCTGCCCTCACAGACCCAATACTCTGGGGTGAGATACAAGAGGAGCCTGGCCTAGAAAAGTCACAGTGGGAAAGCTCATCCTTCCTCCAGTTCATCATCCATAAGAGAGAAAGGAGCAAATCTGCATTGTCCCAGGTAAATGGTAAAAGTACCAAGCATCTTGGACAAGGGGAAAGAGGGCAGAAGTGACAGAAACTCTGATAAACAGGGCAGATGATAAATCCAGAGCATTTTTCCTTCCTCCGAGCCCCAGCAGCACTTTGTTTGGACCCTTGGTGGTTCTGTAGGACTGGGGGTTGGCGATTCAGACATGCCCAAGGCACAAAACTGGAGGGGCCCTTTTTTAACATGACTTTTAAGAAATACAGATACTTATTGTGCCAGGAAAATCTGTTCTTCACGGCCTATAGAGATTAATTTTCTGATGTCAAGTCCCCATGTGTTACAGTAAAGGTTCAAAGCCTTCGATAGATTGGAACAGATGGGGCTCACTTTTCAAACTGGCCCGGCTCTGCTTGTCATACTGTTTCCCATCATATATTTCCCTGGGTGTCTTATGCCTCTCTATTACACTGTAATCAACTCAAGGGCAGAGATGGGCTCTTTTTTTCATCTTAATATCCTTTTAGGAGCCAGTTCTTAGGCCCAAGGCAAGAAGAGGCCCAGGCAGGGAAGCCCAGAGCTGGGGCTGGGCACAGAATAGGGCTCTGTGGCAGCTCTGCCCCTCACAAGATCCAGGAGGGAATGGGGGATGAGGAGTGGGCAGAAGTCACGAGCAGCATCCGTGTGGCAGAGCAGGGAGGGTCCCATTATTAGCCACCAGCCCAAAAACTAGGGCAGGAAGCCCAGTGGTGGTCCATTACAGGGATGGATGATGGCAAGATCGAGAACACAAGGAGGCTGGTCAACGACCTGCTGGCAAATAGCTCTGAGAAAAGCTCTGCTCACTTCTTGCTTTCCCTTTCCCTCCAAGCTCTGGGTTGTGGCCGCAATCCATAACCATCAGAGCCAGAAGGATCTCTATTGGAAATTCTCTGTTCCAACTCCCTCAGTTTACAGAAGAGCCTAATAGAAAGGGAAAGGACTTGTCCAGAGTGGTGCTTCAGATTCGTGACAGAGCCAGCATGAGAAGCCGGAGCTTCTGACTGCCGGGGTATCCTGAGAAATGAGAAAGGGGACTCGGGTGCTGCCGGATGCCTCATTTGAGAGAGTGACAACTCCCTGACTTTGCAGACATGGGCTCTTTAAGGGCTCGGACCCTTTCCACTCCCACTTGCCCCTAGACCACCTAGCTGGGGGTAAGTAATGGACCAAGTTCCCCCAAGTACATAAAGCTTCTGGCCTTCAGTGCTGCGGTCCCTACTGTACCCACTGTCTTCCCACGCCTCCTTCCCAAGCTGCCGTCATTCTGGCATTTTCCTTTCCTGGTAACACTTTCATAGGGATTTATTTTTTTTGTTGTGCTTTTTTTTTTTTTTTTTTTTTAGTAGGATACATGTTTTTACAAGTTTTAGCTTCCACGAACTCCTACACCTTCACCCCACCCACTTGTAGGCCTGCAATTTTTTCCAGGCAGGCTTAAAAAGGGTTTGGGATCCTTTGGGTAAGAAAGAATGTTGGGGCTCAGAATTAAATGGCCCCTAGAGTTTGCAGATTAGAGTGTGGAAAAAAGGCAAAGAAATAAACCACATATAATAAGGAGGGAAAGCATTGGGACAGTGATGCCAGAGAGACTTAGTTCTTAGTCCTGGTTCTGATTGCTAAACAACTGTGACAGAACTGAGGTCATGTCCCCTCAGTTTTCCCATCTATAAAATGGGGATTACTGATCTCCAAGGTCTCTTTCAAGTCTAATATACCACTAGTTGTAATCTAAGGCTGAAAAGGTTCAGGCCAAAGACTCAGATCATTCTGAGAGAGCTCAGGCTACTTAGGGAGTGACTGACAATGAATCAGAACTCGAGGATTACATTTCCCTGAGAATAAAGGCACGGGTTTCTAAATTAAAGGGGAAGAAAAGGGGGTGGCAAAGGAGGTTTCCAATTCTGCAGATTCCAAAACATTTTAAAGGGCTCAAGATGTTACTGGGCCCAAATCCTGGGATGTCTTCGTTTATTCAGCCTCCCCTGCAAGGCAGGATTTCATTCTACTCTGTCCTATCTTGTCTGAGTTTTGTGTGTGTGTGTGTGTGTGTGTGTATGTGTGTGTATGTGTGTATGTATGTGTGTGTGCGTGTGTGTATGTGTGTGTGCGCGCATGCGTGCGTGTGTGTATGTGTGTGTGTGTGTGTGTGTGTGTGTGTGTGTGTGTCCCATGCACTCCTGGCTTATTCACACCTGCTTCCTTCTGAACCCAAGAACTAACAACAGCCTAGACTCCAGCCCGGTGGTAATCTAGGTGCACTCCTCCCTAACCCTTCAAAGTTGCCTCCTTGTTGCCAAGTAAAAAATATTTTTTTATTTATTTATATTTCAATATATGTATATGAAATGTATTTTTATTTTTATATATTTTAATATATGTATATAATATATATAAGCACTTACTGTGTGCTAGACACTGACACAGAGAGTTCTAAGTTGCCTACCTAACCAAATGTAGCCTACAAACGGCCTTCAGTTCAAGCAGTCACACACACACACACACACACACACACACACACACTTACACACACTCACACACACAAAGTATACACAACAGGAAAACAAAACAAGCCCAGGCCCTGCCCTCAGAGAGCTCCCCATCTCGCCAACCAAGGGACGGCTCCAGAGCCACCATCCAGCTCCTGGCTGCTAAGGCCCAGTCCGGGCAGGGAAGCGGACACCCACATTTCAGCAGCTCCCATCATCTCCCCAAGAGGCAAGACCCTGGAAACTCGGGCTGCACACTCCCTGACCAGCAGAAAACACACAGACATTTGTTCAACAATGCAGCTGGCTCTGGGTGTGCCTCCCTCCCCTTCCCTGCTCACCCCTTGGGGAGATATGGAAACAGCACTAACTTCCTATTGGGAAGGCGCAGGAGGAGTTCTAAATGGTTATTACAAAGTTCAAAGGAGTGGTTCTCTAACAAAGAAAGCAGGTGGGGTGATGGAAAAACAAATACACACGAACGCCTGTTAATTAGCTCTCCCTTTTTTGTAGCCTGGGTCCTCTCGCATCATGGACATATGGATTCCTCAGGACAGATTTTAAATCTATAAACATATATATACATATGTGTATATGTGTCTATAGATGAATATATCTATATACACATCTATCTCTATAGAGATATACACATTTATGTTTCTATATTTCAACATATTTGCCTCCTTTGCAATCACATATAGATATATATAACTATTATAGACATGTATGCAGTCATATAAAGAGATATATAACTCCATATAGAGATATATGAGATAGACATAGAGAGAGATATAATAAATGCATATATTTGTATGCCATCATATAGACATATCTATAATTAGAGATAGATATATAAAACTATACATGGGCTTCAGCCACTTAACACTTCCTAGCTGTGTGACTCTGGGCAAGTCATTTAACCCCAATTGTCTCAAAAAAAAAAAACCCTATACATATATAAATATATATGGAATTATATATAGATATGTAACTATATACAATCCTACAATGACATGTAATGACATAGACATATATGTAAATACTATATATAGATACCTATATGTAGGCAATCATAGAGATATCTATAACTAGATATAAAGATATATATAGATGCAATCATATATAGATATATAATTATATATAGATACATATACAATCATTTAATTATATATAATGATATATGGACATATATGTAAACACTATAGATACATGCATGTAGACAATCATAGATATCTATAACTAGATATCGATAAAACCATATGTAGATATATATGCAATCATATATCGATATATAGCTACATATAGATACATATGCAGTTATATAAAGATATAGATATTAAAACTACATACAGATACATATATGGTACAATCATAAATAGATATCTATGATTACATATAGATATGTAAAACTATAGCCATATACATGCGATCCCCCCCAGGTTAAGGAGCCCTACTGTCCTATTACACCATTCTAGTTCTCCTCCATCCTCTTCCTCAGTCACTTTCAGAGTCTAATCTTCCTTACTTTCTCTGGACCCTTAAATGACGGACCTCCAAGCATTTAACACACTGTCCAACACTTAAGTTTCTATATAAATGTTATGAAAGCTATTATTATTACTTACTAACTTCTATTATTTATAAATCCATTATAGTCACTTCCTTCCCACTCACACTGAATTCAAGGCTCTCCAAAATAAGCAAAACGGTATGATGGAATCGGGAAGACCTGAGTTCAAATGTGGTCTCAGATACTTAACAGATGTGATCCTGGGCACTTAGCTCTATATCTTCATTTCCTCATCTATAAAATAGAGATAATAAAGGCACCTTCCTCAGAGAGTTGGGAGGATAAAATGAGAAAACATATGTCAAGTACTTTGTAAACCTTAAGTGCTATATAAATGCCAGCTAATGTTATTCTTATCCAGCAACAATTTATCTTTCCAAATTACTAATTTTCCATCCCCTGACTATTCAGCCTCTATTCCTTTAATCAGACTGTTCCTCACAAGCCTGTCCTCCTATTCTCCTGCCTGTCTACCCAGCTCTCAGCAGTCCTTCATCAAGCTCTGCCCTTTGCTAGTTTTGTGACCTTAGCAAACTTGCTTCCTTCTATAAAAGAGAAACTGAATCATCAAGTTTCAGAGGTTTTTTCCTTTCTAATGTCCTATATTCCAAGGACCTATTAGGTTCTGACAGTCTTTCTTCCAAGGTTCCACGCCACTTGGGTATTCCATGTTCCATGCTCAAAAGTTCTTTCAGTTTTGATGTTTTATGTTTCTCTGGATGGAGATTTGTTTATTTGGGGTCAGAGCTCTGATTGCTGAGAACTGGGTATCTGAGTACCACCCTGCCCACACATACCCACCACCTCCCTCTACACACACACAGACACATATATCCTTTGGGAAGAATTGGGGGGGAGGATGAGCCAGGATAGGGAAATGACCCATACAAAAAGCCATTTCCCGAAAACCATGCAAGTTTCTTGGCTTGTTTTACATTTTTGAAGGAGGATCATGGGGATCATAATTACAGGGTTTTTATTTCACAGCAACACGGAAATGGAATTAAATGTCAAATGAGTTGCTGGGAATTAAATATGTAAACAGAAACAAATGGACATTTCCATGATCTTTTGCCTGCTACTGATGAGGTTTCACAAACATCAGTAATTCCCCTGACCCCCTGAGTCTAAAGGGAGGAGACCTTGTTTGACCTAAGAAAAGAAAAATATTAATTTCTAAAGAAAAATGTGAGGGACCCAGTCAAGAGATCTAAAGCAGTCAACATTCTGAAATCATCTGCCTGTAGAGGATATTAACCCCCTAGATTCTGGGCCATGGGTCCATGAATGGATGGATGACCCTCTCTCTATGTAAAGTCAAAGAATCCCAGTTATAAGAGGAACCAAAGACAGCATCTGCTTCAATGCCCTTATTTTACTTCACAGAATACGTTTACAGACATATAACATACCTTGTTGTTGTCATTTGTCCTTCTTTCTCTTTTTTTTTTAATTTTATTAATTTTGTAATTATATTTTTACAGTATATATGCATGAGTAATTTTTTATGACATTATCCCTTGTATTCATTTTTCCAGATTTTCCCCTCCCTTCCTCTACTCCCTCCCCTAGATGAGGCAATCCCATACATTTTACATGTGTTACAGTATAACCTAGATACAATATATGTGTGTAAATCCAATTTTCTTGTTGCACATTAAGTATTGGATTCCGAAGGTATAAGTAACCTGGGTAGATAGACAGTAGTGCTAACAATTTACATTCACTTCCCAGTGTTCCTTCTCTGGGTGTAGTTGTTTCTGTCCATCATTGATCAACTGGAAGTTAGTTGGATCTTCTTTATGTTGAAGATATCCACTTCCATCAGAATACATCTTCATACAGCATTGAAGTGTACAGTGATCTTCTGGTTCTATTCATTTCACTCAGCATCAGTTGATGTAAGTCTCTCCAAGCCTCTCTGTATTCCTCCTGCTGGTCATTTCTTACAGAGCAATAATATTCCATAACCTTCATATACCATAATTTACCCAACCATTCTCCCATTGATGGACATCCATTCATCTTCCAGTTTCTAGCCACAAGGAAAAGGGCTGCCACAAACATTTTGGCACATACAGGTCCGTTTCCCTTCTTTAGTATTTTTTTGGCATATAAGCCCAGTAGTAGCACTGCTGGATCAAAGGGTATGCACAGTTTGATAAATTTTTGGGCAGAGTTCCAGATTTGTCCTTCTTTCTCAAAGATGACCATAACATCAGGGAGGTGATACTATGACATACAAGTGAATTGGATTTAAGCAAGAGAGAGCTATGCAAGATGTCTATCCAGAGAGGTGAAGAAACTTCTATAATATATAATATTCTATAATATAATATCATATCCTAAATTAGTGACAGAATCAGAACAAGTGTCCAGGACTTTTGGCAGAATTTATTATATAAGTCTATAATGCAAACTGTCTTATATAAATTTAAAAACAAAAAAAGCCTTAGTCTTTGATTTCTAACTTAAAGTGCAATGGGATATCCCATGCTCCCTTTCTCATCCTAAAAGTAATCCTTATATAACATCCTGTGAAGTACCTGGAAGCCTTTAAACAATAGGGAATCTTAAACTTTTTCCACTTTTCACCCAAAAAATTTTACACAATCCCAAGTATGTCGATATATAAAATAGGTATACAAATCAAACATTTGTGATATAACTCATAATTTTGTGACCCTCATGTTCAGTTTTAAGGCCCCATATAGATCACAAACCACAGTTTAAGAATCTGGGCCTTTAAAAAAATCATTCCATATTATTGCTCTGTAAGAAATGACCAGCAGGAGGAATACAGAGAGGCTTGGAGAGACTTACATCAACTGATGCTGAGTGAAATGAATAGAACCAGAAGATCGCTGTACACTTCAATGTTGTATGAAGATGTATTCTGATGGAAGTGGAAATCTTCAACATAAAGAAGATCCAACTCACTTCCAGTTGATCAATGATGGACAGAAACAACTACACCCAGAGAAGGAACACTGGGAAGTGAATGCAAACTGTTAGCACTACTGTCTATCTACCCAGGTTACTTATACCTTCGGAATCTAATACTTAACGTGCAACAAGAAAATGGTATTTACACACATATATTGTATCTAGGTTATATTGTAACACATGTAAAATGTATGGGATTGCCTGTCATCAAGGGGAGGGAGAAGAGGGAGGGAGGGAATAATTTGGAAAAATGAATACAAGGGATAATATTATTTTTAAAAATTACTCATGCATATATACTGTGAAAAAATTATAAATAAATAAATGAAATAAAAATTAAAATAAAATAAAAAAATCATTCCACCCAACTGTCACCAAGGCCTATAGTTCCATCATTAGAATCAAATTCCTTGCCTCTCTCAAGGCACTGCTTCTCAAATCTAGTTATCTCAGCCAATAGTTATTATAGATCTTCTATGTGCAAGACCCTAGGAGTGCTGCTGGGAATATAGACCATCTAATGGGGAGAATGATACAAGGAAGAGCAAGAGAAATGGGGGAAAGGAGCATACTGCAAGGATCGATAAAATCTTTAAGAAAGGACAAGTCACTTTCACCTGGGGTTAGGGTGGGGGAAAGAAGGGAGGGTAGAATTAGGTTTTATGATGTCTTCCCTGAGCCTTGAAGTACAAAATAAACCTATAAGCAGGAAGAAGAATGGAAACAGTCAGTTGGAGGAATTTTAAAGGCTATCCAATCCAAACTGTATCTGAAAATAATCAACAGTAATAACCATAACAATTCAAATAAGAATTATGTGTTATCTCATTTGATCCTCATAACTTGTGGGGAGGTCTTATCATTATCCCCGTTTTAAGATGAGTAGACTGAGATACAGAGAAATCAAATGATTTTCCCAGAGTCAATGCAGAGGCAAAATTTAAGTTGTTATTCCTGAATCCAGTTCCAGGGCTCTACCCATTGAACCACCTAAGTGCCTAAGAAAAATCAGGAATAATCAAGTTTACAGTTGGTGTGAATTGGACGATGGTACTATTCCCTAAAGAGACTGTAAGTTAGCAGGAAGGTCAGGTTTTGGGGAGGTGGGGGTGTTGGAGGAGCTCAGAGAGCCTTGGTACTTCAGGAGGAATGAATGTCAGAAGCTTCCCTTCTTGACAGCAGGGACCCCAGGCAAAGTTGGGATGGGCAACAGGAACAATGACAGAAAACCAAGGTCATCAAAGTCAAACTTGGTCAACTTTATACCGCTTATCAAAGTATTGGGGCATTCAATATGAAAGATTCTTTATCTCTTCAAATAACACCTCTGACCTCTAAACAGATTTAGTCACTAGCTGCCTAATACTAGATGATATAATCTAGCAATTCTCAAATTATAGGGTTTCGAGACCTCTTTAAATTCCTAAAAATTATTGAGGACCCCAAAGAACTTTTGTTTATGTGCATTTGATATTTACCATATTGGAAATTAAAATATCTTAGTATGATTATGAAAATAGTTTTCAATTTTTGGACTTCCTGACAGGTTCTTGGGAAAGCAAAGCAAGAGCTTTCAGCTTTTACAAGATCCACCTAGCTTTTTTTTTTTTTTTTTTTTAATCTTCCTCCTGAGTTGATTTGCAAGGCAACCTGAGGTATTTGGGGATTAAAAAGAATCTCCTTATGCCAGCTCAACCAAGTTCCTTTGTAGTTTTGCTAAATAGAGTCCTGAGAATGATTTTATAAGGTCCTAGGCTACTGACATAGAATTGTGATAGGATTGAAAACAACTAGCAGACCATAACTCAAATAAAACTTTGAACTGGAAGGATCTCAATAGCAAATGAAGAAAAATCATCTCAAAAAACAAAATTTTAAATCCCTCTGAACTCTTTTGATCAGCTGCCTGGCTTTAATTGACAGGACAGCCGTATGAAAGAGCTAAAGATGGCCCATGGGGCTATAAGCTAAAGAGCTGGCAGACCACTTTCCCTATGGAGGTGAAGCTGTATTGTGGCTGAAGACCAGTAGGTGTCAGAAGAGAGTAACAGTAACTCAATGGAGTAACCCAATGACATCAGCAGAGGATTTTGGTAGTTCTGTAGCATCAGATGTCATTATTCTTTAGCTATACATGTTCCAAGCTATGGCATATTTAACTAAGATTCCTCCCAGCTCTGACAGTTTACCTTCTATGTTTTGAGGGCCTTCCCACTTCTTGAGAATCTAAATTCTTTTTTTTTTTTAATAATAGCTTTTTATTTTCAAAATTTATGCAAAGATAGTTTTCAACATTCACCCTTGCTTGTGTTCCAAATTTTTCTCCCTCCCTTCCCCCACCCCCCTTCTCTAGATGTCAAGTAATACAATATATGTTAAACGTGTAATTCTTCTATACATATTTCCATATTTATCATGCTACACAAGAAAAATCAGATCAAAAAAGGAAAAAAAATGAAAAAGAAAACAAAAAGCAAGAAAACAACAGCAAAAAAGGTGAAAATACTATGTTGTGATACACATTCAATCCCCACAATCCTCTTTTTGGATATAATGAGAATCTAAATTATTTTTACTATCATATAATTGATATTATACCCTTTTTAATGGGAAGAGGAAAGGAAAAGAATTTGGAATTCAAATTTTTTTAAAGAAAAGAATAAAATAAATACATACATAATTAGAATTTTAAAGATTATTACTAACTACTAACTTTGCTTTTAAAAATATTTTATTAATATTTTTTGTTTTAAATGTCATCTTCATATGCAAATATTTCAACATATGCCTTGCTGCTCCCATCCCCTACCCCACAGAACAAAGAAAAGAAATAAAAAGTCATAATGTAAATGGTTTTTCTGGTTCTACTAACTTTACTTTACATCTGTTCATAAGTCTCTCCATGCTTCTCTATGTTTTCCATAGTAATCTTTTTAAATGATATGGTAATATTCCATTACCAAATTGCACAATTTGTTTAGCCATCACCCAATGGGTGATCATATATTTTGTGGGCAGTTCTTTGCTGCAACAACAACAACAAAAGCCGGGCTTATATCCCAAAGAAATGCTGAGGAGGGGAAAGGGACCTGTATGTGCCAAAATGTTTGTGGCAGCCCTTTTCCTAGTGGCTAGAAACTGGAAGATGAATGGATGTCCATCAGTTGGAGAATGGTTGGGTAAATTATGGTATATGAAGGTTATGGAATATTATTGCGCTGTAAGAAATGACCAGCAGGAGGAATACAGAGAGGCCTGGAGAGACTTACATCAACTGATGCTGAGTGAAATGAGCAGAACCAGAAGATCACTATACACTTCAACAACAATACTGTATGAAGATATATTCTGATGAAAGTGGATATCTTCAACATAAAGAAGATCTAATTCAGTTCCAGTTGATCAGTGATGGACGCAGAGAAGGAACACTGGGAAATGAGTGTAAACTGTTTGCACTACTGTCTATCTACCCAGGTTACTTATACCTTCAGAATCCAATTCTTACCGTTCAACAAGAAAAATGTATCTAGGTTATATTGCAACACATGTAAAATGCATGGGATTGCCTGTCATCTAGGGGAGGGAGTAGAGGGAGGGAGGGAGGGGAAAATTTAGAAAAATGAATACAAGGGATAATGTTGTAAAAAAAAAAAATTTACTCATATGTACTGTCAAAAAAATTAATTATAAAATTAATTAAAAAAAAAACCAACAACAAACAACAAAAGCTGTTAAAAATGATATCTTTCTATCTCTGACTGAGGTCTCTTATAAGGTCCCTTCCAGCTCTGACAGTCTATAATCTTCAGAGCAACCACATGTCTGGCGCTGTGTGCATTAATTAGAATAAAGGCCTGCTCTCCGGAATCCTGGGAAAGGCAAGAAGCCCGGCTCCCCTTGAATCACAGAGGGCCAGCAGACCCTGCCCATGTCCATGAGCAGGGTGTTTCTGGCTCTCAGGCCTTTCCCAGCAGCTGGACCACCAGATCGGCCCAGAAGCCAGAGTGAGCTCATTCCCACTCCCAACAGTGTTTGTTCCGGCTGGAACATGGAAAAGGCCATTGTAGGATTCATAAAAAATGGAAAGACAGACAGACAGACAGACAGACAGGAAGCATCCAGTCTAGGTCGGAGCCTTCCCCTTCTCAGGCAGCTTCGCCAACAACTGGACAAACAGCCGAGTACTTTTCACAAACTCTCCCAGAGTCCCCATCCTCCACCCCCACCCTGCAAAACCAGGAAACCTGCCCATGCCTGGAATTTTTTTCCTAAGGGGACACACCCAGTCCCAACTACACCCAGCAGTCCCCTACCTGGCCCTTTCCCAGACCTATTCTTTCAATTGTCTTCTCTGCATCTCTGTGGCCTGGGGAGTGGAGCAGCTGTCCTTGTCCCCACTTTATAGATAAGGAAGGAAATCTGGATGCAGGGACCAAAAAGTGAGTCAGAAACTGATTTTCTAAGAATGTTTTCAATGCTTAAGACCACTAAATAGGTGAGCCAGCAGAAGGTAGAATTCCATCTCTGATGCTCTGATGATCCTGGGTACAAATCACTTAATCCCCTGCCTCAGTTTCCTCTTCTCTAAAATGGGGAGTCTGGCCAGCTAGGTGGTGAAGTGGATAGAGCACCAGCCCTGAAGTCAGGAGGCCTCAGATACTCAACACTTTCTAGCTGTGTGGCCCTGGGTAAGTACCTTAATCCCAATTGCCTCAGGGAGAAAAAAATAAAATAAAATGGGGGGAGGTCAGATCAGATTGCCCCCAGGGCTATGAGCCTATAAAATAAGAGAAGAGGGCAGCTCTTTGTCTGATACACCAATTGCCTCCAGCGACACAACCTGAGATCTATTTTTCAGGCCTGTGAGATTTTGGAGGGCCAGAACTGACTCTTAACCCTCCACCTCTATGTTTACAGTCAGCCTTGCACAATTAGGAGTACAATACATCCCCGTCAAACTCTGAAGCTCTTTCCTGAACCCAGCATTCCTTTGATCTCTGGCACTTTTCACAATCTATTTCCCATGTCTATAACACTCTCCCCCTCCTCTTATCTCCACTTATCAGAAATCAAAATTAAATCAAGAGTGAGGCAAGTTTTGGCTTCCCCTCGGAGAACAGGCAGACAGGAGTCCTGAGATGGCCCCTTTCTTCCTACCTCTCTGAAGGCTGCCATCCATACCCCATAGTGGGCCCTAAAAGTGTTGTGTTCAGTATAGGATGTTTTTTAATGCAATGTGCATTAACAAAGCAATTCAAATAATTAAACCAATTAAATCATTAATTTAAACAAATAATAAAAATTAACAAAATGCAATAACAGTTGATGATCTTCAAGTGATATCCATTGTTCAACTTCAATAATGTCTAATTCTTCATGACCACAGGCCATAGCATTCCAGGCTTTCCAATCTGAGGGGCTCATCTTTTGATATCATATCTTTTAGCATTTTAATACTGTCCAAGGGATTTTTTTTTTTAAATAAAGATACTGGAATAATTTACTCTTTTGTTCTCCACTGGATCAATCTATTTATTTATTTGTTTGTTTTTTGCTGAGGCATTTAAGATTAAGTGACTTGCCCAGGGTCTCACAGCCAGGAAGCATTAAGTGTCTGAGACCACAGGCAGCAGCCCATTAAACACCACTCTTACCCTATTACTTTATTTAGTTCTTTCTTGTTGCACTGTTCACCTTCCAACAGTACTTCAATTTAATTCAGCATTTGTTCAGTACTTACCATGTGCTTGGCCTGGTCTGAGTGCTAGGGATGCAAAGAGAAAGACAAGCTCTTTCCATCTCCTGCCTTGGTAGAACAGGTAAACAAATAAAGAAGCACAAGGTAATCTCAGAAGAGAGAAAGATGCTAATATTCAGAGCAGGGGAGTGATGGGAGAGGTTGGGAGCTTTCCCATAGGAGGTGCCCTGAGTGAGTCTTGAAGGAAGTGAGGCACTTTAAGAGATGGCTGATAAGGAGGGAGTGCATTCCAGGCACTGGAGAGAGCCTGAGCAAACACATGGAGAGAGAGACAGAATGCCAAGTTCAGACATTTATAGTCCTGAGCTTGTGGAGGGTGTAGGACAGGGTAAAGTGAAATGGCTGTAATTGCTTACTGTTTCAGGGTGTGGCAAGGGAAGGGGAAAAGGGAGAAAACTTGAAACTCAAAAAACATTTTAAACGAATGTTAAAAATTGTTTTTATTTGTAATTGGGAAAAAAAAAAATATATATATATATATATATATATATATGTATGTATTTTAAGTGAGACCCAGAAGCTAGAGAGATATAAATTTGAGGCTGAGGAATTCAGATTTTTTCCTGGAGGCAGTAGGAAAATCACTGATGATATTTTAAAGAGGGGAAGACCAAAATCAGATCTTTATGTTTAAAGAAATATAGATGATATTGTTGACCAAAATTTCTTAAACTGTGTGTTGGGACCCCATAGGATGTCATATAACTGAATATGGGGGTCATGAAATTATGATTAATTATCAGTAAATATTTTATTTGTGTACCTGTTTTACATATTGATATATAAAATTTCTCAGGCCAAAAAGGATTGGAAGTGGGAAAAGTTTAAGAATCCCTATTGTGGATGATAGAATTGACTAGAAGCAAGAAAATCAATTACAAAACTGTTGTAATAATCTCATCTAGAAGTAGAGGGCCTAAAGGAGAGCAGAAGTGGAAAATGGAAAAGAACAAACAAAAGAGATGATATAGAGACAGAATGTCCAGGATTTAATAATTGATTGGATTGAAGATGCGCTTGTCTACCTGGATGACTGAAAGGATGGTGATGTCCTCAACGGAAAGCAGGAAGTTTAGAGAAAGGATAAAGATTTATAATTGATAACTTTCTTCCTCCCTTCTTCCTTTCTTCCTTCTTTCCTTCCTTTCTCCTTTTTCTCCTTTCTTTTTTTTCTTTTCTCCCTCCCTTCCTTCCCTCCTTCCTTTCTTCCCTTCCCTCCCTCCTTTCCTCCCTCCCTTCCTCTCTTCCTCCCTCCCTCCCTCCCTCCCTCCTTTCCTTCCTTCCTTCCTTCCTTCCTTCCTTCCTTCTTTGCTTCCTTCCTTCCTTCCTTCTTTCCTTCCTTCCTTCCTTCCTTCCTTCCTTCCTTCCTTCTTTCCTTCCTTCCTTCCTTCCTTCCTTCCTTCCTTCCTCCCCTCCTTCCTTCCCTCCTTCCTTCCTTCCTCCCCTCCTTCCTTCCCTCCTTCCTTCCCTCCTCCCTTCCCTCCTTCCTTCCTTCCTTCCTTCCTTCCTTCCTTCCTTCCTTCCTCCCTCCCTCCCCTCCTTCCTTCCCTCCTTCCTTCCCTCCTCCCTTCCCTCCTTCTTTCCTTCCTTCCTTCCTTCCTTCCTTCTTCCTCCCTCCCTCCCTCCTTCCTTTCTTCCTTCCTTCCTTCCTTCCTTCCTTCCTTCCTTCCTTCCTCCCCTCCTTCCTTCCCTCCTTCCTTCCCTCCTCCCTTCCCTCCTTCTTTCCTTCCTTCCTTCCTTCCTTCCTTCTTCCTCCCTCCCTCCCTCCCTCCCTCCTCCCTCCCTCCCTCCCTCCCTCCCTCCCTTCCTTCCTTCCTTCCTTCCTTCCTTCCTTCCTTCCTTCCTTCCTTCCTTCCTTCCTTCCTTCCTTCCTTCCTTCCTTCCTTCCTTCCTTCCTTCCTTCCTTCCTTCCTTCCTTCCTTCCTTCCTTCCTTCCTTCCTTCCTTCCTTCCTTTCTTCCTTCCTTCCTTCCTTCCTTCCTTTCTTTCCAGGGACAAGAGTTTAGGAAGATGTTAGGTTAAATATAAAGATTTTAAAATAATTTGTGTGAAAAGGTGATAAGTGAACTTATGTTAATTAATGAAAGTATTAAGGAGAGGAGAGAATACAGAACAGAGCCTTGGGGAATACTCATGCACAGTATATAGAAGGATTTGTTAATTCAGCATAGGTGAACCAAGAGAAAGCTGTGTTATAGAACTCAAGAAAAGAGAGCATGGAGAGAGCACAAAATCCCTTGTGTGAAAGACAGCACTTGATGAGCTGAGCTGTTGGGTTTGGGGTTTTTTTTGGGGGGGGGGGATTTTTTTGGGGGGCTTCCTTAAATTTTTAAATTTTATTTTGAATTTAAGTACAAAATAAGGGGGGGGAAAGGCATTGCCATGTACACAGCAAAACATCATAGAGGATTCAATATAAAGTAATAAATTTCCATTTGAAGAAACCTATATAAATAAATACCATGCATTGTTTTCAAGACGTCGAGGGGTTTTTTTTGCTTCCTTGTAGGTTTTCTTTTGATCTGTGCTGGGTGCTTTTAACTTTATTTTCCCCCTTTGCCTCCCTCCAAAGAAGGCCACAATTAAGCGTGTGCATGTGTGTGTGCGCACACACGCATACAGATGTGCATAGATCTCTATAAACGTACACACACACACTCAAACATCCAGAGGTAAGGCTGCACCATGCCTATTTCCACTCGCCACCTATTTCTCTGAAGATACATAGTATCTACTTTCCTAAGTCCGAGTCTTTCCAGGTTTTCCTAAGTGAACGAGGAATGAGCAAAGTTTTGGAGCAAAGCGGGGACTCGGAGAGGGGAAATGTGCGCAGGTCGGTCAGCGAAAGCCCGGGAGAGACCGGCGGCCTGGGGTCAGTAAGAGAGGGGAAACAGGGCGCTGAGGTGGAGCAGGCGGCTTTTCCGGGGTTTGTGCTGTGAAAGAGGGAAGGCGCAGGAAATGATAGCTTGGTGAAATGACCAGAGGAAGGATGGAGAAACCTCGCAGTCTGTATTAGTGTTAAAGGAGCCAGGAAAGCAAATAGGAGAGAATTCTCCCTGTGCCACCAGAAATTCGGTTCTGCGCACATGTATTGTATGTAGGACATACTATAACACATCTAACATGTATGGGAGTGCCTGCCATCTAGGGGAGGGGGTGGAGGGAAGGAGGGGAAATTCGGAACAGAAGGGAGGGCAAGGGATAATGTTGTAAAAAATTACCCATGCATGTGTTCTGTCAAAAATGTTATAATTATAAGATTAATTTTTTTTTTAAAAAGAGAGAAGAAAACAGAAAAGAAAATATGAGAGAGGGAAGAAATGGTCTAAGAAGCCAACTCCCAATGGAGACTGAAGTCATGTGTCCTGCTCAGAAAATGGACCAAAGGAAGAAAGGTTGGTTCGCAACAAAAGAGGTACAGTGTATTCGGCCAAGGAGAAAGATGGTAGCCTGATTTTCTCAATAAAAAGAGAAGGTAAAATCTTCTGCTAAGAGGGAGAGTGAGCTGGCTTCTGTCTGGGCTGCCTTTGCACTCAGCTCTCGAGACTTCAGCCCCAGGGCTCCGTCCCCCCGGGCAGTGATGGGGGAGGAGGGAGGCCTCAGGAAGAGAACGCTCAGGGCCGGAGACGGCGGGTCAGCGTGCCCCACGGGGATCCCGGTTTCCATGCGCACCGCGAGGCGGAGGATGAGGTAAGGGCTCCGGAGGAAGGAGAGCCTGGCCGCAGCGGGCCGGGGCTCCTGAGGACACGGCGGCCGGGAGCGGGGCGGGGGGAGGGCCGGAGCCCGGAGCCCGGGGCCCGGGGGGCCACGGCCTGGGCTCCACGCTAACAGGATCGGGGGGCAGTTTGTCTGCTAGCCGGGGGAGGAGTCGGCCCGCCTGCCCCGCGGGGGTCCCGATCCCAGCCTCAGGGGAGGGGCGGGATTGCCAGCCCCGCTTCGGGAAGGGAGGCTTGGGCCGGGGGCGGGGCGGGGCTCGGGCCCAGGCCGCAGGTGGGAACGGGATTCTGCCTGAATGTGTCCAGGAAGAGCTGCCTCTGCGTCCCTGCCGCGGAATGACCTCCCCCTCGGAGGCACGTCGTACTTCCGGAACATGGGACTGAGACTCATCCAAAAAGTCCCCAGCGCCTGGGACAAGCGCCCAGCACCTGTGAGCGTGTACGGCAGGTGACCCCCGCGGGGAGACTGGGAGGCGGAGACTACAGAAAGGGAAACTGAGGCAGTCAGCGCTAATGACGTGTTCCAGACCGGAACCCAGAAGGGGAACCCAGCGCCCCGCTGCCGGCCTGCACACCTGCCTGTGGGACTCCGACATCCATGTCTGGATACATGTGCACATGCCGCACACATGCATGACCACACATCCTTATCCACATATACATGCTTGTGATACGCATACAAATACACACGTGTAGACGGATGTTCTCAGTGGATAACAAATGCATCTCAACTTTGCCATGTCAGATCTTTCAATATCAGAAATCTAACAAGCCATGGACATGTTCCTTTGACCAAAATACATACATAAGCTTAAGAAATAAACAAATTGTTAATTAACCGACAGAAGTAGGCTATCAAGGATCCGATCTCCTTATTAAGTTGCCATGTATACACCTCTATATGCACACATGTATGCGCACTTACACATATGTACATACATACATGTAGAAATACACATTATGTTGTGTCTCAATTTTCTGGTCACTAATAAATGCATCTGGAACTTGGAGATGTCAAATCTTTCAGTATCAGAAATCTAAGCAGCCATGGACAGATGTTTTACTTTGACTAAATATATATATGTATGTATGCATGTATGTATAAGCTTAAGAAATAAAATAAAATCTGGTCTCAGACACTTAACATAATCTTAACACTTTCTAGCTGCGTGACCCTGGACAAGTTACTTAACTCCAATTGCCTCAGCAAAAAAATAAAATAAAATGAATTGTTAATGAATTAACGAACAGAAATAGGCTATCAAGGCTCCATTCCCCTTATAAGAGTTGTCTCGTCCACTAGAGCGAGCCAAGAATCCCATCTGTCTTCACCACCAAATATGGTTGCCAGTGAAGGTTCTAAATGACCTAGTGATATTAACTGATATTAACAGAAAGGCCGGCTGAATTCTATGGCCACGTAGCTGGGGTATGGCGGAGGACCTTTTCAAATCTGTCCAACCTGATGACAATTACCCACTTCTGGTGATTTCTATATGGACAAATGATTTTTCCAGAAGGAAACTAGAAAAAAATTTAATTTTTTTAAACTAGGGATTATGTAGTCCTAGATGAGAAAATGAGTGTTATAGACACAGGTGGTATACTCATCACTGCTACTGATTGAAGAAAGTAAGAAAGGGAAGCACAAGGCAGCTGTGGGAATGTGGAGGAGTTGCTGGCACAGAACATGGTGATTGAGAATAGGACTTGGACCGCAGCTTAAAATTTAGGAATGATGATCTCTTGGCCGGGGATGGCATGCACCTAATCAGGGACTGGTAAAAATATATGTGCTGGAAGTCTTGTGAATCTAATCAAACTTGAAACTCAAAAGTCAAGAAAAGAAAGAAAATTGCTTACATGTGCCTGCCAAGTTTAGGTACCATAGAGACCAGAAACAATATATAAAAAAAGAAAATAGCAGCAGAAAGGCCTAAAAATTCACTAGAGACAAAAATCTGAGGAGAAAATCAGGGAGAAAAACCCATCACTTCTAATGTTTATTTTAAAAAACACACACAAAGTATGAAGAAGAAAGTCATAAATCCTAACATAAGAAGATAAATTAATCATAGGAGCCATCTGTAGAGCTTGACAGATCTTTATTTTAGAGATGAGGAAATTGAGACCCAACTTAAGTGACTCGCCCAAAGTTAGGTAATATGTATCTAAGGTCAGACTTGAACCTAGGACTTCTGATTTTAGCATTTGAAATTCCAGAGTCTTTTCACTGTACTCTTTTTCCTCTTACTGAAACACAGTGAGATATGACTCAAGACTGGAAAACAGCTGCTGAAAAATGGATATTATTCAAAAGAAAGAAAATAGATAAAAAGGAGAAGATTGAGAAGGGTTGAGAAAATGCACTTCTTTCCCTTCATTATAGAGATGAATGACTATGGGAATACTGCATAAACTATGTTGGTTAGCTTTGCTGAACTGATTTTTTTTCTTTCTTTTTTAAGTCTTTGTTATAAGGATTGACTCACTAGGTAGAAAAGGGATACTGCTGGAAATATTTGAAAATGGACATTATACAAAAAACAAATAATAAAATTACAGTTCCTCTCCAAAACTTCAATCTGAAAGAAATTCATATCATTAGGTCTCTAAAGCAACTATATCCCAGGGTTCTGAAAGAACTCCTTAATGAACCCCATCAAGGTTCTGCATCAAGTGCTGAAGCACTGTCAGAGATTTTTGAAAATTCATGGAAGAAAGAACAAAGAAGTTTGGAAATTGGGTAAATGTCCCATTTTTTTTTTTTTAAAAAGGAAGATAGTGAAAGCTTTTCATTCTAGACCAGTTTGCTTGATTTCAACTCCTGGCTAAATTCTATGATATATTATCAAAGGGATAATTGGTAAAGACATAGAAATGGAAGCAGGGATGACTAAAGGCTTCATCAATAACAAACTCAGATGTTGGATAACTTGATTTCAAGGAAGTATTTGACAGGCTTTCATGATATCCTCATGGACAGAATAGAGTTATGGCTTAAGATGATGGAAATTAGAGTAGGTGCATTTCAAAATGGTTAAATGAATGATCCTAAGGTCAGTAAAGTAACTCATGTGATCCATTACATCTAACCGGCTCCAATCATGCTTCATACTTCTGTTCTGGCCCCCTTCTCAAACTCTTTACCTATTCATACACTGCTAGTCAGGGCAGTGTAGATATTCTTTTCACCTCTTGCTCTGAAAACAGAACTCAAATCTTCACCGCCATTACAACTGGAAAGGTGGGGACATTTAATATCCAGATATTTCACTCATCATTACTATGACTTCCCAGAACAAAGTACATCTCCTTGGCCATCACTCCATATGTGTTGTTTCCTCCTATTACAAGGTTCTTAAACTAGAATCCATAGACAATTAATTGACTAATTTTGTTAACTACAATTCAATACAGATTCTTTTATAATCTTAGGAATTCTGTACTTAGAAACATTCTGAGAAGGGGGTCTATCAGAAGGGACCTTGACCCACCCTCCCTATTATGTTCCCTGAAGGTCGACTGTCTCACTTCTGCAATTGTATCCTTAGCATTTAGCAAAGTTCTTGGCACAAAGTACCTTTAAAGTGCCTCATTCATTCATGCATTCATAGATAGGAAGGGCCATCTCATTTTATAAGTAATTAATGACAGAGCTAGAACAGAACCCAGGTGTCCTTGTTCCAAGATCAGGCCAGGCTGCCTCTCCTGAGTGTTTTATTAAGCCCTTCCCTGAGACCCATGGAAGGCTTTGGGAAGGCACATTTCAGTAGGTGGAGAACTCACCCCCAAACCACGGTGTGGGTTCTCTGCTGGACTCCACTGTCTTTGGGGGACTCTGCTCCCTGATCAGCTGCACCCCCACTTCTTGCTTCAGAGGCCCTGGCACCCCCAGGCTACACATGATTCTTCAAGGTGACCAGAAATGGGGGAGGGCAGAGCAGAGACGAAGAGCCATGATGGCTGGGAGGAACAGCAAGCGGCAGGAGATTCGGGGAGAGGCCTGGGGAGGCCGGAGACCAGGCAACCCCAAAGAAATCCTCTTTTGTTTGCTTGCTGTCCTGCTGTCGCTGCCCCTCCAGCTGCGGGGCCCGAGCTCAATGAATGAAGGAGCGAGTACCTCAGGAGCCCACTGAGTCTCCGGGGATGACAGGCGGCTGTCAGCCTTCCCACGAGCTGCCTGCCATTCCCAGAGGAATTTCAGGCATCAATCAAAGCCCTCTGCTTTCTGCCTCTTTACCATGACATTTAAGTCACAGAATACACATGCTCTGCTCTCCGAGCCTGTGTCTCTGTCTCTGTCTCTGTCTTTATCAGTCAATCAAAGGACTCAGAATAGCTCCAGTCCTGATGAACTTGGGATAAGAATAGAGAAGTTCTCACATTGTACATGTCTTCCCCCCACGCTGTGCATCTTCTTGTGAAAGCAGGGGTGCGGGGGGCAGAAAGGTGGAGCCTTTTGGAGTCTTCTCCAAGCTCAGGCTCTGAAAGGCCTCGCCACCCCCTGCAGACACTCTCACCATTTCTGGGGGGGCCCCCCGGGCCTCAGAAGCAAAAGGGGATGTTCACATCCCATGCTCCCCCTGCCTGCCCACTGCCTGCAGGGCCTGGCCCCCTCCTGTTCCTCCTGCTCCTCTTCATCCATCTCTCCCTGTCTGTCTATTTCTCTCTGCCTCTCTCTCTCTCCCTCTCTCCCTCTCTCTCTCTCTCTCTCTCTCTCTCTCTCTCTCTCTCTCTCTCTCTCTCTCTCTCTCTCTCTCTCTCTCTCTCTCTCTCTTTCTCTCTCTCTCTCTCTCTCTCTCTCTCTCTCTCTCTCTCTCTCTCTCTCTCTTTCTCTCTCTCTCTCTCTCTCTCTCTGTCTCTCTCTCTCTCTCTCTGTCTCTGTCTCTCTGTCTCTCTCTCTCTCTCTCTCTCTCTCTCTCTCTCTCTCTCTCTCTCTCTCTCTCTCTCATTCTGTGTGTGTGTATCTCTGTCTCCCTGTCTTTCTCTGTCTCATTTCTTTCTTCCTCCTCCCATGTTCTCTCTCCTCTTCTTTATCCTCTTTTCTTAACCTTATCACTCTTTCTTTTCTTTCCTCACTCTCCCATTTTTTCTTCTTCTTTCTCTCTTTTTTCCCTCTTTCTTTTACTTCTTATCTCTTCCTGCTTTTGTTTTTCCCTCTGCTTTTTTCTCTTTTCCTCCTGAATCTTTTTTTCTTTTTTTCTTCCTCCCTTTCTTTACTCCCTTCTTTCCTTCCTTTCTCCCTTCCTTTTTTCCTTCCTCCTTCCCTTCCTGCCTTTCTTCCTTCCTTCCTCCCTTTCTTCCTTCCTTCCTCCCTCCCTTTCTCATTTTTTTTCCTTTCTTCATTTCTCCTCTTGTTTTATCCCTTTTTATCTGCCTAGATTCACTCCTCTTATGCTGAGAGCTCTGGTTTGGCTCAGAGCCCCAATTCTGGGCCTTTGATCAAATCTACAGGCCAGACAGAATCTGGTATCCATCTCCCACCTGTTCCAAACCTATAGTTGATAAAACTCTCTCTATTGCATCCAGACTTTAACTTATTGTATCAGGAGCAAAGGTGAACTTCTGCCTGCTTAGAAAAGAAATAAATCTGGTCCCTTTCATCCCTTCCTGGAATAGGTCAGAGGAGGCTTGGAGGAATCCAGGGAATAGTGGGAGAGATTACTTAGGTCATCCCTTCAGAAGGGTTCCACAGAAGGAGGTTGACCCAAATTGTCTTCAAAAGCAAATAGAGAGGGGCTTGAAATGGGAATGCCTTTTCTCCCCTGCCCAAGCAGGGATTTCCCAGAGCAGTAGGAACAGGGGGAGCCAGGGACTAGGAATAATCCCATCAGCCTCTGGTAACAATAGCTCAAGTCTCTCATGCCAAAGGATCTTCTTGTCATAGTCTCCTGTATCTTGTGGTCAGGATGACCTCTGAGGGTCCCAGAAGAGGCTCTGGAACATATTTTTACATAATTTGCTATAGAATAATTTGAAGAACTAACTGGCAAAACTAACTAGCAAAGCCTCAGAGAGCATCCATTCCAGACTCTGCCTGATCATGGTCCTGGCCCTTCACAGGACCCGGGACAAAGTGGCAGCTGCTTGAAGATATTCCAGTAATGGGGAGCTCACTACCTCCTAGGAAGTCCATCTCACTTTGGGATAGTTCTCATAGTGAGCAAGTTATAACATGTGCAGGAGGGAAAAGGATGTCTCTGATCTATCTATAGCCTTGAGCAGCTCCAGGACCTGAGGAGCCAAAGACATCCCCACACTGGCCACCTCGAGGCTTCTGTTGCAGGGGCAGCTTTGATTGGGAAATGGTATCATCTCATTCAAGTCCAAACTCCTCAGATTGGCATTCAAGGCCATCCACATTCCAGGCTCCCAAGTTACCTTTTCTCCTTTTCTCCTTGTCTCCTGGTCCCCTCCAAATTGATAGTTACCTCCACTCTACATACCTCACATATTTCCCCCTCTCAACGCTTCCTCTCCCCAAATATTCTCTCCTCTTCCCTCTGCCTTTTCTTCAAAGCCCCTTTAAGGGAGGAAAAAAACCCTGTCCAGAACTTCCTGCTTCAATAAACTCCTACACCCCTTCTTAGGTCACACCTCCAACATCCAATTTACACTGTCACATGTTATTTAAACTAGTCTAGGCTCTTCAGCATCCCCAGCCAAGAACAGCCCTCTCTTTCTCTTTGCTTTCCCAAATGCTCCCCATTATGCTCAAAGCCCTTTTCCAGGAAGCCTGCCTTCCTCAAGCACTCAAGCTCACACTTTTTTTTTTTTTTTTTTTTTTGACAAGGCAAACAGAGCTAAGTGACAGATAGTAAGTGTCAACTATCTGAAGCCACATTTGAACTCACATCCTCCTCAGGGTTTTTGGTTGTTGTTGTTTTTTTTGTTTTGTTTTTTTTTTTGCACTTAATAGTATTTTTCCCAATTAATTTTAAAGATAATTTTCATCACTTTTATAAAATATTGAGTTTTAAATTTTCTTCCCACCCTTCCTTTCCTCCCTCCTCCCCAAGACAGCAAGCAATCTGATATAGGTTATACATGTACAATCATGTTAAACATATTTCCACATTAGTCATGCTGTGAAAGAAGATATAGAACAAAAGGAAAAAAAAAAAAAAACAAGAGAAAGAAAAAAAAAATTAAGTGGAAATAGTATGCTTCCATCTATATTTAGAGTCTATAGTTCTTTCCCAGGAGGTGCATGGTATTTTTTACCATGGGTCTTTTGGAACTGCCTCGGATCACTATATTGCTGAGAAGAGTCAAGTCTATCATAGTTGATCACCACACAATGTTGCTGTTACTGTGTACAATGATCTCCTGGTTCCCTCGGTCATCCTGACTCTAAGACCCACGCTCTACACACTACAGTATATAGCTGACAAGATCTATTCTTTTTAAAAATAAAATAGAATTTTTAATAACTTATGTCCCAGTCGATAATAACAATCATAATAATAATATATAATAATAACAATAATAATAACCCTTGTAACAAATATGCATAGTCAAGCAAAACAGATTCCTGCTTTGGTCATGCAAAAAAATATTTCTCCTTTGGTACCTGTTTTTCAGGCAATGAGAGGTCTCTCCTATTCTTGATCAATCCTATACTTGGCCAAGAACTGCAATTTTAATAATCATAATCTGTCCTTGATAATTCAACAATACTAATTTTTAAAACTACTACTATCTTTCAAAAGCTAAGAGATAACCAAAACCTATACAATAAATAATGATCTCAAATCATAATCTGGTATTTGATTCTATATTTGTTTAATTGTATTCTTTCTTCCTTGTATATGAATCTAGTCTTCTTGGCCAGACTGTGAGGTTCCAGAGTAAGACCCATGTCTATTCCTCCTCAAGGACCAGACCAGAATCACCCTGAGAGCAGCGTCAAGTTCTGTTCCTTTGGTCCCCACAATAATGACATAATTACTAAGCTTGCTCAGATAGAAGGAAATCATTCCTTTAGGCCCTTAAATCAGGAAATCTGTGTATTACTCTCATGAAAATTCCAATCAATAGGAAAGCAGACCTATTACCTGCGAAATCTTTTTCTCAAAATCTTAAATAATTCTCTAAAAGGATTACTCCCAGCTGGACTGAGCTTTGGAGGCTTCCAAATACCTTTCCCTTCCATGTCAAAGCCCCAGGATATAGCAAGATTTGCTTAATCTCTTCCGGTCTAGGTTGGTAGGTTTCTCAAGAGCAAATCCAAATCCAAGAACTCCCATGTGCCAAAGAAAAGTGATCTTTCTTCCTTGAAAAAAAAAATTAAATCTGTTACTTCCACTGCCCCCTCTAATTGAGCAACTAAAAAAATAAAATATGTATAGACCAACATTGGCCGGGTTCAAAAATAGATGTCTCTTCCTTCATTTTAAGTTTATCACCTCTCTGGTAGGAAGTAAGTGATATGTTTCAACTTTAGTCTTTTGGGATTTGTGGTTTACAATTTATTTGATCTGAGTTTGAATGTCTTTTAGGTTTGTGATTGTTGATGTTTTTTTATGTTTATGACCATTGTATATGGTCCCTGGCATAGTGGACATTCCGGTTTCAACTGAAACAGTTCATTCCGGCATTTCTTAAACTGCATTAATATCTAGAAGGGAAATCACTTTTGGGGACAGCAAAGTGGCGCAGTGAATAGAACAAGGGCCTTGGAGTAAGGGGTCAAATTTGACTTCAGAGATTTACTAGCTGTGTGACTCTGAGCAAGTCACTTAACCCCTTTTGCCTCAGTTGTTCATCTGTAAAATGAGCTGGAGAAGGAAATGGCAAAGCATTTGCCATTTGGGATCAAGAAGAGTCAGACATGACTGAACAACAATTAAAACTTCCAAATCAGGAATGTGCTTTGGACTCGTCTGTTTAAAAGCCATCAATAGCTTCTAAATAAAGGTTCAAACCTGAGAGTTAGTCTCAAATGAGATAATCATTACAAAGCACTTAGTACAGTGCCTGGTATATACTAAGTGATATATAAATGTTAGTTGTTAGTTATAATTAGTAGATTCAGGAACAACCACATTAGAGTTCTCCCTTTGACACATACTATCTCTCTGACTGACACAAAGCTGCTACTTGGAGAGGTTGAGGCTGGTGGATTGACTGAATAGGGGGTTCTGAGGGATAAAATCAAGCCAGGACCAATAGAGTGACCAGGGGCAGAGGGCCAACAGAAGGCCTAAATTGGGGCACATCAGCCTGGCTTGGAGAAATGATGAAGGTTAAAGCTTCATCCCAAACAGTGTTGAGATAAGCCTGGGAGAGTAGTTGATATACTTCCAGTCCCAATAACAGAGAGACTCAGTCTCAAAAGTTTTTTTTCATTTTCATCTCAGTACTTCCAAGAAATAACTACAGAAGTTCTTAACCTGGGGTCTAACAATGTTTTTCTTTTTTAAATATCTTTATTTTGATGATTCTACTTCAATATAATTTAGTTCCTTGAGAATCCCATGCATTTTAGTTTATGCATTTAAAAATATTCTAAGAAGGGAAAGGGAGACTCTAAAGGCTTACCTGATCAAAGAAATTCATGACATACCAAAAGAGTAAGAACTCCTGTCTATTTGCATTTAGGAGATGCCACTCAGCATCAGGGCAGGGAGTTTCCTGTACCAATGAAATCAAAGGTCTGGATTAAAAAATAAATGTAAAGCAACAGATGGAACCCGGTCCCTGCAGGCCACAGATTGACTTAGAAAACCACAAACTGACCTTATCTATGTTGAATTGTATTTTTATTTATCTTGCACCATCTTGAATCTGGTTAGGGTGCAGTGGGGAGTTATTTTGCAAGCTTCAGCTTGTGGTATGTAGGCTGGGTGTTTGACACCTCTGATGTAAAGCAGAAAATGGCACAGTCTCAGCCCTCCCAGCTTCTAAGGGAGCAAAGACAAGATGTACTGTACACCAATGTGTATGTACAAGAGCAAAGGAGAGCTCCCGGCAAGGTGCTCTAGAAAATTTGAGAAGGGAAAGAGAGAGGTCCTGGCCAGTGGGAGCCTGTGGAGGCAGGTAACTCCTATGAAAGAGCCTGAGTTGAACCTTAACAGAAAATAAATTTGAAGAGAGGAGGAAGAGGTGCATTGAAGGACATCAGGGAACATGGGTCAAGTTCGGGCAGTTCAGGTTTAGTTGGTCTGAAACCCAGAATACTGCCTGAAAGAAATATAGGTCGGAGGGTTAGAACTTGGATCTATGTTGTAGTGAAGCCTTCAGTGCCAGGGGAGGTTATTATTACAGGCTTCAGGCAATAGAGAACCAAGGATCATTCTTGCCAGTAGAGTGAGAGGGCCAAATATCGGTGCCTGAGGAAGGTTACCTTGACAATTGTGTGAAATATGGATAAAAGAGGGTAAGGATGGGAGGAGGTAGGGCAACTTATGTTGGGTGACAGCAATAACGGAAAAAAGGGAATGGATGCAAGAGATATTACCAATGAAGAATTACAGAATTGGCAGCTGTTTGGGGGCAAGGAAAGGGAAGAAATTCAAAAACCATTTCGAGAATCTTCAAATTGACAATGACAACTGGCATCAGTAATCAATGTTGTAGGGATTGTGGAAAATGAGATGCACTAAGATTGACACAAATCATCCTGAAAACCAGTTTGGGATTATGCTAAGAAAGTGACTAAAATAAGTCTATATATTCTTTGAGAGTTCAGCGCTAGATATGTACTCTCAACTGAGTTGAAGGTAAAAGAAATGGTTCCCTACACATAAAATTTCCAGAACAGCACTTTTTTTGTAGTTGAAAAATAGATGTTCATTGATTAGGGAATGACCAGACAAATTGTAGCATATGGATGTCATAGATTATTACTGAATCTTGAAAAACAATAAACATTTGAAGAATTCCAAAAAAGCATGAAAAATTTAAATGAACTGATAAAATAAAGTAAAATAAGCCAAGTCAAAATGATGTACATAAAAAGAGCAACAACAAGGACCAGGCTTGGCCCAGAAGAGATAAGCAGCTCTTCCTCATCCACCACCCTCTTTTCTTTGCAGAGGTTAGGGTCACTGGAAGTGGAACACAACACTGACTGTCAGACTAGGTGAAGCTATTAGCTAGAGTTACTGAATTGCTTTTTTCATTCTTTTTTTTTTTTTTTTTTTTTAATTGGGAAGGAAAGAGATTTGAAAATGAGTATGTAAACAAAATTAAAATTAGAAACAAAAATATCAATTAAAAGTTTTATTTATTATTATTTATTTGTTTGTTTTTGCTGAGGCGATTGGGATTAAATGACTTATTCAGGGTCACAGAGGTAGGAAGTGTTAAGTGTCTGAGGCCAGATTTGAACTTAGGGCTGGTGCTCTACCTAGATGCCCTCAATTAAAAGTTTTAAAAGAAAAGAAAAAGATGACTATGGGATTGATGAGGAAGATGATGGTACTGAACAACAGAATGGGAGGTATTAGGAGGAGGGGAAATAACACCCTCAGTTTTGTGTATTTGGGTTAGAGATGCTAACCTGACACCCAAGCAGAGATGCCTAGAAGAAGCTGATGATACAGGACTGAAAAGGCAGAGAAATAACTGCAGCAAGGCTAAAGACTTAAGGACCGTTTCCATAAAGATAATTTGTCCCAGGGAAGTAGATGAGATCACCAAGCAAGAGAATGTAAGTCATACTGTTCTGTATGAGCCCTACGAGGGAGACAAGGCAGACATGATTATCTGTATTTGTCAGATGGATGCTGAAACTTGCACAGGATCACACAACTTGGGAAAGGCTAACTACAAGCTCAAAGCTTTTTCTATCCCACCAGACAGTAACCTTTAGCTGCAGCTCAGGGAGGAACAATAGGTTGTCCAAGGTCACACAGTGAATCAATAGACAGCCAGGATGCTCCACGGGGGTCCTATGAGTCTTAACCAGGGAACTCTTGACATTGGCCAAGGTCAAGGAGCAGCAATCTCAGGGAATGCTGGGACTCGCTCCCGTCAAGGCCTTCTGTCATAAGACATGGAGCCCAGGGGTTCAGGACCTGGTAGAGGTCAAGGGCCAAACAGACCCACTGTGTCTTTATTCTTCAGAGCCTGTCAGTCACCCTCAAGACCACAGCTGGCATGCTGAGCCAGCGTGAGAAATCGCAGTATCCTAGAGGTCGAGGCGATCTCGAAACCACACGCCCAGAAACTGAGACGAGCATGTCAGCATCCCGTGGAAGGGGGGTGTGCCTCAGTGCTGCAGCAGGGGGGGCAGGGGCGGAAGGCAGGATTGCTCAAGATGAAAACCCCAAACCTCGTTTGATGAAACTGAGAACAGCTCTGTCAGAAGGAGGGTTTCCCACCAGGTGACAAGTAACTGAAAAGCTGGGGCCCCAGGACCCCAAGGACAAGGGCAACAGCAGTAGTAAAAGAAGACAACAGTTTGTGAAGGTTCAAACCAGGATTCAGACCCTAGGAGGCCCTCGATGAATTAATCCACTACAATTTTCACTCCTCAGAATTCCCATTGCATTTTGCAGAATTCTCATAGTCTCTATCACATCCCACCTTGTATTTTAGCAATCTATGGCCATTCCCATTCCCTGCCTCATATAAGAAAATCTAGCTTTCTTTATTAAACTCTCCTGTGGGGTGGAGATGGAGAGAAGGGAATACGATTTCCAAAGCTCCTAATATGCGCCAAATGCTTTACAGATATGTCATATGATCCTCACCACAACCTTGGGAGGTAGGTGCTGTTACAATCTCCACTTTACAGTTGAGAAAACTGAGACAAACTGAGCTTAAGGGAGTTGCCCAGAATCAAGTGTCTCAGACTGGATTTGAACAAACATATTCCTGACTCCAGACTCAGCACTTTATCTACTACTATTTATACGTATGCTTGAGTGTTCTGCACTTAAAAACCACCCAAACACACAAAACCACCCTCATACAATTGTCTCAAACTCCTTTCCTTAACCTATCAACTCCTACAAAAAGTTGTCTACACTTCTTCCCCTTCCTGGACTTTCCATCACTTTTCAGCCCTTGGCTCCATGGATTCCCATCTTACCACCAGAAGGAAACTCTTTTCTCAAAGTCTGCCATTTTTCTCTGAGCTTCTAAATTCTAAGGTCCTATTTCTCTTTGGATTCTCAGATACTTTGGGGGCATTTGTTGACTGGATACTCTTTGTCCCTTGATTTTTACCATCCTTCTCTTTGCTGATCCCCCTCCTCTATCTCTTTGGCTGCCATGTTCCTCTCTCTTTATATTAGGGGTCTTCCAAGGCTGTTTTTCACTTACTCCCTTTTCTTTGTCTGAATTCTCCCTTAGTTCACCAATCTACTCTTGTTTATCATCTTTTATGTCCATCCAATATCATCTTTTATATATTCAGTGCTGATCTCTCGCTCACGAGTTCAGTCTTGCACTGCTAACCACCTACCAACTGTCTCTCTTTGGATGCCCCCACCAGAACTTCAAATACATGTCCAAAAATGGAATTCTTCATCTTACCCCCCCAAAACTTGCCCCCTTTCCAAACTAAGTCAAGTCAATCAATTAGTATTTATTAAGCAATATGTGCCACTCACTGTGGCCACGGGGATATAAAGAAAGGCAAATTCTTGGAACCTGCTCTCAAAGAGCTTGCCTTCCAATGGAAAAGACAACATACACAACTAAATACATACAAAAGAGTAGATGGAAAATAATTTCAGAGGGACGCACTCTGCTTACGAAGGGCTGGGAAAAGCTGCAGAATATGGAAGTTGAGATAAGTATTGAGGGGAAGTCAGGAAAATGAGCATTCCGGACATAGAGAAAACTAGCCAGTAAAAAAGCAGATTATCACCTTTAAGGGAACAGTAGGAAGGTCAGCGTTGCTGTGTCATGAAACAGCTAGTGATGCAATGGACCTGGAGTGAGGACGACCTGAATTCAAATTCAGCCTCAGGTACTAGCTGGGCAAGTTATTTAAGCTCAGTTTCTTCAACTGTAATTAAAAAAAAAAAAAAAAAAAAAGTACCTACATTTAAAATCTACCTTAAATCTACCTAGGTTTAAATCTACCATTTAAATCTACCACAAGTTGCTATAAAGATTGAATGAGATAATGTTTTAAAAACCCCTTCATGCAGTTCTCAGCATATAGTAGACACTATACAAGTCTTATCATCTTTCTTTCATAGAGTATTAGGAGAGGAGTCAAGCTGGGGGAAAAGGAGGGGTTGGGGAAATGATGAGTTCTATTTTGGACATGATGAGTTAAGAGATGTCAACTGGACCTCCTACTTCAAGATCTCCAAAAGGCAATTGTTAATGGGAGAAGGATGCTAATGGAGCTCTGGAGAGAGGTTAGGGCTGGATCTTTAAATCATCTGCATTGTGATGATAATTGAAACCATAGGACCTAAGATAACCAAGTGAGACACTATGGAGGGAAATGATAACTGGTCCCAGGTCAGTCTTAGAATATAGTCATGGTTGGGAGGCATGACCCGGATGAAGATCTAACAAAGGCATAGACAAGTCAACAGAGCTAGGATTTATATTGGACCTACTATGTGCCAGGCACTGTGCTAAATACTTTACAAATATTATTTCACTAGATTAGGAGAGGGCAATGTCATGAAAACTAGAGAAAATATTCAAGAGAAGGGGGCAACCAAGCATCAGAGACCACCAAGAACTGAAGGAGGAGGATTGAGAAAAGGCCTTTAGATCTGACAACTAAGACATCACTGGGAACTCTGGAAAAGGAAGTTTCTGTGTTAGGATGAGGTCGGAAGGATCCATATCCTCTTGTCTTGTGCTGTTTGCTCTTTCACAGTGAAAAATGAAAAGCCTACAGAGGGAGGGGTAGGAAGGCAGGCTTACTGCCAGGCGCAGGGGTGGCAGTTGAGGGGTGTCTGCTGCAGGTTCAAGGTGAGAGATGCAGGAGGATACTGGAAAGTAGAGGGGCTGCCTCAGGGTATCTTGCTTCCTACAGTTGCAGCAGGTATCAGATTTGGGGGGGTAGTTATAACTGCCCTGAGTGCCCAGAAAACCAGCAGTGGAAGGGGAATGGGGATGGGGAATCTATCAGAAGTGAAGGAGGCTACATAGGAGGGTGGGATTGCATGCATTTTCCCACCTTTCCACTGTCTGATCATACCCCAATTTTGAAGGTTACCATTCTAGGACATTTCCTCTTGCATTTATTTGCCTCTATCACATTTTACAGTGTGTGTGTGTGTGTGTGTGTGTGTGTGTGTGTGTGTGTGTGTGTGTGTAATGCATCCAGCCAGCTTTGCCCTCTTAAAAAAAAAACTCTTTGAACGACAGTCATTTAAAAAAAAATCTTTTTATTCCTAGAAGCTCAAGCAATGCGTTTTAGAAATTGAGTCAAGGCAACAACCATTTATTAAATTACTGTGTCAAGCACTGTTATAGGTCGTGAATGTTTGTTGAATTGTCAGAAGGTCACCTTCCCACCTCCCAGAAAAATACAAGTTTCTGTGGCTTCGCAGGCCCTCCAAAGGCTTTCTACAGGCAGGTGGCATCCTCAGGTGCAAACATGACCCAGATGGGGCCTCCATGAAATCACCAAAAGCTGCTGAGCTCTGGGCCCCGGGCACTCAGCTGCCTTCCGGTTTCAGGGCCGATTTTACCCAAGTATTGTGAGGTTTCTAGTAATAGATGATGGAGGAGCAAGGCCATAATTGTTTTAATTTCTAATTATTATGTGTGATCCTTCCAAGTTGGAGAACTAGTGAGAGAGAACCAAGTTTCTTTTTGAACTGGCACTAGCATTTTTATTCTAGGCTCCTGCTCTTAAACACCAAAGAAAGCTTTGCCTTAACTAATTTATATTTCCTCGAGCTGAAGCTAAAGGTGTTCCACAACTAAAGCTTCATTCAATAATATGCAGCAACTTCTAAAGTTCCTAGTGCAAAGATCCATACTAGGTTCAACTGGGGTTTAATAAATGCCGATTAAAATAAGTGGAGAGACTGTGCTGAGGGTTTTGGAGATAACAGAAACCAAAATAAACTAGAATGAGTCTCTGTGCCCTCAAACAGCTTACATTCCATAACTGATCTACAAAGCCTTCCTTATGCTATGGGTTTAAAGCTACAATGTAAATAATCCCCATCATCCAGAAGTTGACATTCTACTGGCATTCCATGAATTTAATGACTGCCAGCTATACCTAATTAACATGTTTGTGTAAGAGGATTTGCCATTTTTCCAGGTTGCAATGGCAGAAAAGTTTGTTATGTTGAACTGCCTACTTCCCCAAAACGGGCTTTAAAAAAAAAAAAAAAAAAAAAAGGCAGTCAAGTGCTCTCTCTCTGGATTTCTCCCATGCTTTTGGATTATGGTTGTGTACTTTGTTCCCTTGGTTCCAGATTGTAAATTCCTTGAGTGCAGACACTGTGACAATTTTTTGCCTTTGTGTTTTTTGTATGTGCATACTTACAGGAGGGGGCTTAACACATGGTAGGGGCTCAATAATTGTTCCTTTGGATTGCTGGGTTGGAGGTTAGGTGGGGGAGAACTAAAGTTCTCTAACAAAAGATTTTCCAGGCAAAGTCCTAAGAGCTATTAAAAATCTTCCCAGCCACCTTCCCAAGGGAGAGCTGTCATAGATGGTCGGGGAAACAAAGGTGAGGGATTGTCATGGATGGGATCTTCCTGATTTGGGGGAGGTAGCTGGATGATAGCTGGGATTCCTTGCAGTTCTAAATTAATGAAATTTTGTTTTCCTTTTTTTCTCAGGATCAAATGAGTTACCACGTGCACATTGCTTTTCAAACCTGAAAGTGATATATAAATGCTAGCTATCGTCATTTATCAATGAGAGGAGAAAAAAGGAGGAAGAAAAAAGGCTTAATTGAAAAAAATTTAAATTGTAATCTATGATTCTATGATCATCTTTGCAAAGTTAGTCAGAAAGAAAGCTGTGGTTAATAAACTACATATAGTCTAAAGTGATGCGTTCATCTATGTCTCTCTCAAATGTCTTTGTCTACACCTTCCCTATGCAGTTATCATATTGCTTATCAGTTATTGGTTGGTCAGTCAATAAACATTTATTAATCCTACCACAGGCCCAGAACTGCATTAAGCAATGGGGATACAAAGAAACAGCTATTTTTATATATAATTACATATATTACATATTATATAAATTGATCATATGTATTTATTATAAATATATTGATTTAATTGTTTGATATTTATTATTTTACATTTAATTCAAATAGTATATTTAAAGATGAATTGGAGATATTCAATAGAGTGAAGGGACTAGCATTAAGGGGAATCATGAAAAACTTTTCAAAGAAAATGGGATTTTGGCTGGAACTTAAAGGAAGCCAGCAAGAGGCAGAGATGAGGAAAATTCCAAATATGGGGGACAACCAGTGAAAATAATCAAAATAGGGAGACTGAGTATCTTGTGTGAAGAATATCAAGCAATCCAGCGTGTTGGATCAGAGCATGGAATATAGGGAAGTATAAATAAGATGGAAAGGTTGGAGATCTGGGAAAAGAGGAACAGGTTAAAAAGGACTTGCATGCCAGAGGATTTTATATTATTTGATCCTGGAGGTGATAAGAAAACTACCGGGGCTTACTAAGTTGGTAGTTGATATGGTCAGGACTTTGTTTAGGAAAACCCTTTTGGCGTCTGAATTAGAAAATGGAATTGGGGGGAAAGACTTGGAGCACACTGACAATAGACAATCAGAACAGATAAGATGTAAGTTGTTTGAGACCTACACTGTGACAGTGGCAGAGGAAGAAAGGGGAATATTTAAGATTTTCAGAGATTTCAGAGTAAGAGAAGTTGAGGATGATACTTAGGTCGTGAGCCTGAGTGACTGGGAGGATAATGCTGCTCTCAACATGGAAGATGAGTTGAATTTGGGATATACTGAATCATGTATGAAGCTATCTATGACTTCTATCTCTCTTTCAAGTCTAAGCACAGGGGACAAACAATCATTGCCTAGAAGTGCCTTTAGATACCATCCAGTATAACCCATTCCTTTTCAAGAGGAAGAACAGGGAGGAGAACAGGGGCAGCTAGGTGGCGCAGTGGATAGAGCACCAGCCTTGAATTCAGGAGGACCCGGGTTCAAATTTGGTCTCAGATACTTAACATTTCCTAGCTGTGTGACCCTGGGCAAGTCACTTACCCCCAGCCTCAGGAAAAAAAAAAAAAAAAGAGGAAGAACAAAATCAAGTGGATTTTAGGTTTTCTACAAAAAACATAAGATAATACTGATCTAACCTTATTCCGGAGATTCCACAGAAATTTAAGTCAAAGAGCTTGGACACTGCCTGCTAAGTGTATTAAAGAATGAAAAGCATAGAAATGCATATATGTCACTTTCAAAAATATGTACAAGCAGATTACATAACATCACAGTGCTTTAAAGTTTACAAAATACTTTGAGTCTCCCAACAACCCAATGAAATAGGTATTACAAAATTTATCACCATTGCTCACAGGAGGAAACAAAATTCAGAGAAATTGGTCAAACCAAATTAGAGGTAGGATTAGAATCCAACCCCAGGTCCAGCCATGTGCCTTTAGTTCCTTGAAGGTAACCTCTGTAAAGTTTACATAATGCTTATACTTACACACACCGGGTGTAAAACTGAGACCAATTATATAAAAATTATTTTTTAAAAATTAATGTTTTAAAAAGTCGGGAAATAAAGCCTTTTTTTACTCAAATTGAATTTTAATACTAATCATATTACTTGAAAGTTCCTTGCTGACTTATTTTCCTTTTATTTCCTGATTCCATTTTTAATACTTTCTCTTAGTGTCATATATAGACAACAAAAATTAATCAAGAAATACATGTGAGATAGAGCAATTTATAATAAAAATATCACTAACAATTGGAGATGGTCAGCAATAGGCAGGGCTGACCACCAAGCTTTCAAGTGCCATGGCAAATGGAGGGAAACCACAGAATACAAAAAAGAATGCTAGACTTGGAGTCAGTTTGGATTTGGCAGTCAGATCTGATACTTGTTTTCCTATTGCATAACTTGGAGTAAGGTACTTCATTATCTCTGTGGACCTCAGTTTCCATCTTGGTCATCCTTTGATGAGGTCCCTTTGCAATTCTAAATTCATGATCCTACAATCTGTTAAGGCTGTTAAGAGGGATCATACATGCCCTGAAAGATTGATATTTCTTTCCAGATTTAGGATAGAGAGGGAAAGGAAAAGGAAATAGAAGGGTTCTAATGGAAATGGAACTTTGTGTATAAAATGGCAATCATTTCATTTCTTTTCCCTTGAATGGAGGAGAGAAAAAAGAAACAAAATCAAAAACTGAAGGTCAGGTGTTCTTAGCGATGCATTTTCAGATTTTTTTTTTTAATTTCATAATTGAAAGTTTAAATTTCAGTTAGAGATCAGTGAGATAAAGATGTAACTTTTCTTCCTATCCAAGTTCACAGACACCCTGAAATCTATCCCCAGCCACCTGCTTAAGAACCTCTACTATAATACTTGTCCTTGATTTACTATGCCCTCAAAGGAGATTATTATATTCTAATCCTAGAGGTGGTAAGAAGTGGTGTTTTATTTCCAAAAAAAGATCAAATGAACATAAGATATTCATTTATTTAATTAAATTCAGTAAAAAATTTTCAAATAATCAGGAAAATGAAAATGTAATCAAGTGATCTAAGGGCAATATTCCCCCATCAATTGGATAAACTGAAGCGAGGCTAGAAACCAGACCTCTGAGTATAGTAAATACTACATACTACTAAGTATAGAAGTGCTGTTAGATGTAATACAGAAGAAGTAAATTAAATGGGCAAGTTCAGGAACACTTAAGAATCCCATTTATGGAGTCAAGCTTTTGTGTAATGTCAAAGGTGTACTTTTGTTCCATGTCATTTATAATGAGCAATTTCTTTCACCAGCTTCTCTTAAAGCTGAGTTCTTTTTTAATCCATCAGCAAACAAAGCTTCTGATTCTGACCTAAAAATCTTGCTAAAATCTTGATGTATAAATAGTGCTCTTCTTCAAAACAGGAAGGAAGTCTTATGTGGTAAACTGAATCAGAAATTAAGTCACAGGTACTTCTGACCTCACCTATTTTAACAAGACTTAAGGACTCCATCAGATTAAAGACCATTTCTTAAGAAAGGGGTCACTTATCATGGCAACATTTTCATTCCTGGCATGAGTGTAAAAATTTGTGTAAATGATGACACTTCACATTTTCTTTTGATAACCAAGAAATATTTTCCAGAGATTGATAATAGTCTACTCCCCACCTCAACAACCATCACCACCCTCAAACTCCACCCCATTCCCATTCCTTCCATCGCTGCTCCCAATTTCATGGTTTTAGAGATTTTTTTTGGCTCAGCTCAAGGGCTGTCTAGGGCGGGGCCGTGTTATAAAAGTGAAAATAAAAATACATGCTTTGTTCTTGGGCTGAACAAAGCACAGGCAAGGTCAAGAAATCTTCAGGGAATTATAAAAGAAGCAACATTTAAACCAAATTAATAAGCAGAAAGCCACATATGCAAAGCAAAATGTCTTTTATTGAATTCAAGGACTAAAGTTCTGTCTAGTATTGCTCAAGGGATCACCTCCTGGGGAACTGATCATTGCATTACAAAGCCCCTGTCTCAAAAGTTCAAGTGCTCTTTGTCATACATTCTTCTGAAGCACAGAAAACATAAAATTGACCACCAAGCTGAGAAGCTACTTGAATTTATAACCCGCCTAAATTAGCATGGCTTCAGGCTACAAAAGATTCAAGTAATGAAAGCTGGGGAAATATTAAACCTGTAAGATCACCACTAGGTTTTGACCAAAAAGTCTGAATGTAGAAGGAAAAAAATTTGTCTCATTTTAAGAGGTTTTGTAACCACTGGCTATATACTGCTGGACAAGTACTTCTGACCAAGTGTCAACCAGAGCCTTTTTTCTGATCATCTTATACCTGATGTTTATTATCAATTACATTACACAACTCAGTTATTCCCAGTAAGCATATGAATAAAAGGAACGGATACCCGCACTAGAATCACTGTAGGCAGATTGACTTTAATAAAATGCCCTTCAGAAAATTCATTTCAAAATAGAGAAGCTTTCTCCACAACTGTAAAAGCCATAAAAATGCAAAATATTTTTGTTAGGAAAATTTTAATCAAAATTACTCCTTAATGTTCAAAATAACATTTAACCTATTTTTTTTTTTCTGTCCATATACTGATTAACAGACTATAAACAGGTGATATCATTTCATTTCCCATTCCCCCACCTGAATTTTTTTTTTGGCTTTTTTTTGTTTTTGTTTTTTGTTTTTGTTTTTGTTTTTTTTTTTTTAAACATAGTCCTCTCCTGAATGGCCACTACAGACGTCTGGGGATATGGATTACACATGGCATAGGCAATCCACTTTCACTGGAAATTTAGGAGAACTCACTGATTCTAACCCCCAACTCTAAGACTGACTCAGTTGTTTTCGATTTGCTCTAGATCTAGGTCTCCACAGTCCAAAGGAAATATGCCCTCCTCGGTGCTCTCACAATCACTAGGGTCTTCTTCTTCGCTTTCACATCCTGCAGCTGCTTGCGTACAAGCCCTTGTGCTGAAGCCAATCTGGCAAGGTCCATGATGTCTGACTTCATCCAGCTGCTCTTTCACTGGACTGGAACCAGGGGTGATGATGCTCATGAGGTCATTTGAGTCACATGGGGAGGACACAATTGTCTTCATTTGGGTATCATCTTCATCTTCATCTTCATAATCAAGGGAGCAAAGACTTTTTGAATTTTTTAGAGTCTGCAATAAAACAAAACACAAAAATGAATTTACTTTGCGGCAGAGATAGAACAACAGGTGGCTAGTTTTCTTAATTTGTCACATTTTTCAGTTAGACTGACCTTCCTTAGTGCTCAGCAGTGTATAAAATGGGAGTTGGTTCGTTTAAGTGAGTTTTCAGCTTTTTTACTCATATTTCCATAAATTCACATCTTCAAGATAGCTTTCAATTGTCAACCCCTGATATTTACCTTTTTTTTTTTTTTTTTTAAAAACATTGCTATAGATTTGGAACTGAAAGATTTTTCTAATCAAATTCACTCTTTTTTTTAAATTAATTTTATAATTATAATTTTTTGAGAATACATATGCATAGGTAATTTTTTTAACAACATTATCCCTTGTACTCCCTTCTGTTTCGAATTTTTCCCTCCTTCCCTCTACCCCCTCTTTCCCTAGATGACAGGCAATCCCATACATATTACATGTGTTATCCAACTCACTCTTTTTACAAATAAGGATAACAAGAGTCCGAGTTAATCACACAAGCCCAATATCAATATACTAAGCGGCAGACATAGATTTGAATCCCTGTCTGTCCAGTCAAAATATGAAGTGTTTTTTACTACACCCAAGCTGCTGGTATAAGAATGAAGGGATGGCAGTGAAGGCTCTACTTAGAAACCAAGGAAACAAAATGAGAAAGAAATGTGTTTATTTTAGAATTAGCAACACTAAAAAAAAAAAAAAAAAAAAAAAGAATTAGCAACACTGACCACTTAAAATTGGGTCTATCTGGGGGAAAAAAACTGTCAAGAACCAAAATCAGTGAAATCCTTACAATTTAAGTAGTTTACTCCCTTCAAACCACAATTCCTCACAAAAGGTTTGGTGCCTAGAATATAAAGATTCCTCACTGTTTATAAAAAAAATCTCATCGTGATAGAAAACAAGCAGCCCATTAATCAGGGTCAATTCCATGAGGATGCCAGTGAATGTATAATGGCATTTTACCCCAGTCAAAGATCAAGCCACTTATTTTCGGATAGAATTCTATTTCTCAAAATGAAAATCAAATCCTAATTTAGTCTATCAAAGGTAGTCCACAAATTGCAGGGTGTTTTTCCCCCCCCATACACATTTGGGAAACATCCAAAGGAATTCATCCTTCATTCAAATGAGGCAAATGAGGCTATATTATCTCATGAAGTTAATGAAGCTAGTTATTTAAGAACCCAGTTTTTACCCTTTCCTTCTCCAACTCTAAAAATCGATGACAAGCTTGTTTTATATTTAAGTTTGCATCTTGACAATTAAGCAATTAAGATATGACTATACACACAAAAATATAACACATGCACAGGATTTAAAATGAGTATGTATAGGTGGGCGCCAAATATTTTTTAGCCATTATGATTATCTTTAAATATATACACATAAATTATTTCCTGTAGGTTTTACTATACTTCCAATTATTTCTTCTAATACTCTATTTAATAAATAATTATCTTTTACTATAATTCTCTGGATTCAAAAAACCCTGGACTCAAGCTTTTATGCATGTTTGTATGTATCTACCTGACAGATGGTACCAATGACAACTGCTGGGATGTCACTGCAGCATGTACCAAATTCACAGATTGCAATTATGCAGCTTAAGCACTACAAACAGCAGGCTTTTTAATGACTTCCAGTTTATGTAATTTATAGAAGGTGTTCTTGTAATAGTTACCATGTCATTAATACTTGTAAAGAAAAAAATGGAACACAGCTAAAAATCCAATAAAAAACTCCAACATGGAACTAAGGAGCCAAAGCTTCTTGAGTCTGAGACTTGAAAAATAAGTTACTTTTTCTTGATGTTATTTATTTACTGCATATAAACAATACATATGTTTAAGATCCTGCCCAATGAAGGCTGATGCTTTTTTTCTCCCTGCAATATGCTTATATAGGTCAGAAAATCTGTTTCATTTGAAACACAGAATCACAATTCAACACGCATTTTAAGGATTCACTGGGCTAAGCACTGAGTACACAAAGAGCAAATGGAATTGTCCCTGACCTTAAGCAGTTTACATTCTGCAGTGTTAGAGCTGGAGTTTCCTAGGGATCTTTTAGGACAACTCTTCCCTCTATCAAGGAATCGAGAAACTTAGAGATGTTGAATAATATACTTACATCACTGGACTACCCATGTGGCAAAGGAGGGACTGTTTCCTATGTGCACACAAGTAGGCAGGTTTAAAATGTAATGGGTAAGTTTATGAATCTCTAAATTATTAAATCAATTTATTCCCTAGAGATTAAGCACAGTTCTAAAGGATGTGTGTAAAGAAGGTGGAAATTGGCAGGTTAGCTCCACTGCATTGATAGAAGTCATAGGCTTCCCCCTCCACCCCCTCGGTTTTCTAGCCACTCAAGACAATCACATATACCCAGCAGGAGCAACTTGTTTAATCGTGGGTCTTCATGAAAGATGTTACATCAAAAAACATGAGAATCCAAGGCTAGCAATGGCTAGAACTCAAAGCACTTAACCTACGTCTTTGAATATTTCACTTTCTCCAGAAAACAAAGACTTAGTGGGGAAAATAAAGTATCTTCAAAGCTTCCTTTTCCAATCAACAAAATCAGGCTTACCTTTAATAGAAAGCAAGACAATGTCTAAGTGTTCTATCAAACTTGGAGCTCTGAAATTCACAATGAAATCACCAAAAAAGGGGGGAAGAGGAGGGAGAGAGAGGAGGAGAGAGGGAGACAGGGGGAGAGAGAGAGAGACAGGGGGAGAGAGGGGGAAGAAAGAGGGGGAAGAGAGGGGGAGAAGAGAGGGGGGAAAAGAAAGGGGGGGAGAAAGAGGAGGGAGAGAGGGGGGAAGAGAAAGGGGGGAAGAGAGAGGGAAGAAAAGGGGGGAGAGAGGGAGAGACAGGGAGGGGGGAGAAAGAGAGGGGAGATAAAAAGAGAGGGGGGGAGGAGGGGAGAGAGAGAATGGAAGGAAGGAAGGAAGGAGAGAGAAACTCCTATAGGAATTCCATAGGTACATTTGCCACATTAATTCTTAATCACATACTGTACACTATAAAACACAGATTATCTGCTGGTCACCAACATCATCAAGAAGCTTTTGCTAGGTTTTATTTCTCTGGGGAGAAACTCATATAAGGTAAAGTCACAGAAGCTCAATATTAACTAATGTGAAACACCTTGGCCAAGCCAACTTTGATAATTGTAAAATTTATTTCTTATTTTAAAACCAAGTTAAAATCCAGAGACTCCACATATCCATTAACTGAAGAAAGCCCAAAGCCTAAATGAATGACTGGACAAAACATTTAGGAAAAAAAGAAAAAAGAAAAACCTGGTCAGGAACTGTCTGCTCACATTTGTCACCAAGTACATGAAGGACCCGGACTTATGCATAGGAAAGGCAAAGAAGTTTTTACATTAAAGGATAAAAATGACTCTAGATCTTAAAAGGAAGTTAGAAAGGTGTAAGAATACTGACAGTGACTCTTTAGCTATACAAACTACACAAAGAAAACCAGGCTGGCTTCCTTTCAGAGCATTTTCATTGTTGTTGGGTGGAAAAGTAAACTTCAGTAATCAGCATGCTAAAGAGAAAAATGCTGATATAAATAGCTCCAATGAGAACTTCTAAGGAGCAAAGGCATTCTCCACCCCCCCCCACAAATCACATTTTAGAACCTTTCTCTCTTTAGAGTCTCTTAATTCTCCCATTTCATGAAACTCACTGAAAAAATATTCATCAGTAAGCTTCTTAAACAGTCTAGTTAGCGGATAAAAATCAAAGAGGTTAATAGTTGCAATAGTTGTTTAAAAAAAAAAAAAAGAAAAAGAAAGAAAAAGAAACCCTACACTTTTATTATTAGAATTTTGAACAATTCTTCTCAAGGATGATACTTTTTAAGGTACCTCATGCTGCTAGAGAAGAAAAGATTTTTAAAAATCTATGACCAACAATTACTAAAACTCTGCAAATAATGTTCATTCTTGGTATTTAGAAGCATTTTTTTCTTTCCCTTTTGAGGGAAGGAGAAGAAAGAAAGGTGGTGGTGGTAGTGGTGGGGGACACAAAAAACATATCCCAAATGCCAAAATAAAACAAACACAGGGAAAAATCTGAATTGTATTCCAGCTGACTCTTTTGGTGGGAGGACAGCATTGTCTTTCATGAATAAATAAAGGCTCCTAATAAATCTTCATATTATGTCAAGACACAATGAACCTGAAGATCTAAGTGCAGTTTAATTATACTCACTTCCTGCTTTAATTTGGCACAGATTCCTTCTGGTGCTACAATCATTACTAACAAAGAAATTAATTACCATCTTAAAGAACACTTTTTTTTTTTTTTTTGCTGGCCCTGTTACAATATCCTAATTAATTCATAGTATCATTCTTTATTTAAGCCTATGAATGCTTTATTCATATCCTCTACTACCCTGAAACAGACTGCTTCAATGCAGTTATACTTCTATATAAAGCACTTGAATGTCAAATTCAAGGCAAAGGAAAAAATTTTAAGATACCTGCACATTTAAAATAGTTTGGGAAATCAGCTACTCCCCCCACTCAAGAATTCAAACTTCAGACAAGGAGAATAAAACATAAGTTTCATGTTTCTGTTGCACTTTATGATCACAAAAATGCAGGAAAAAAAACCAATGTCCTTCCCCCCCTCCATTTCCCAAAACAAATAAAAAGAGAGTCTGCCCATAAGATGGGGAAAATATTTCATCCAAGTTTTTCTCTCACTTTCAAGAACAAAAAACCTGTTAGTTAATGAAACTTGGAATAAAACTCAGGTGCCTGACTAGTTGGTTGACCACAATTGATCCGAGGGTCACATTTCTTGTATCCAGGAAATCCTGAGGCATGCTCTTTTCAAGACAGGGACTAAAACAAGCTGTGATAGTGATCTTGAATATGGCAGGACAAAGATAAAAACCAGAGATGACAAATCTGGAGGGGAAAGAGGGTGCAAGGAAGCTGTATGCAGACGCTAATTCTCCTTCCCACTTCTATGTTGTATTTTATCCCAACTGCTTCAGAGGGATAATGGTAGGATGAGAGCAGTGAGCAGAGCCAATTTCTCTTTCAAGGGTCCAGATCCATAAAACAAAACAAAACAAAACAAAACAAAACAAAGCAAAACAAAACAAAAACAAAAACACCTACCTTTAAAGAAATGTGGGAAGTTCCACTGGTAGGCTTTTTAATGCCAGGGAACATAACGGCTCATTTAATATATTAAAACATATATACTACCCCCCCCCAAAAAAATCTGGTACTTTAATTTCCTATAACACCAATAAAAGGAGGAAAGTAGGTAGGGAAATGGGATGGGCAAAAATGAAGAGAAAGGCAAGAAAAAAGGGGACAAACTAAAGATAGGGAAGAAAGACAGAAGAGACCCACAGGATGGAGGCAAAGAGGAGCCAAGACAAGACAGACACAGGGGTGGGTCATGGCTTTTGAAATGTAGATGAGAAGATAAACTGCCTTTTGTCACATCCTCAGTTAATCTCTAGTCTGATTCACCACTCTTTCAAAGGGCAATTAAATGAGCTGCTACTTAACAGGAAATACAAATCCAAGTCTTATCTAACAAATCACTAAAAATGCAGCTTTTGCAATGACTTTTGGTGTAGTCTATTCTAGTATAGTGTAAATTCAAGCAGACCTCCTTTGTTTCCCTGTGCAGGATATAAACATTAAAGGCTCAAGTCCCAGGGTCCTTGGGTATTTAAGTGTCAAGGAAGAGATGAGATTTGAGCAGTCTTTGCTAATATAAGTTAATTATTGTTTAAAACATTTTGGCTTATATATCACCTTCGTTTCTGAATATACATCTTGTTCCCTTTTCCCTATCCAGAGGGCCATCCTTTGTAAGGAAAATCAGTTGAAAGAACTGACCAGCACATCAACCAAATATGAAAATATATGTAATATATATCCCCCCACAACTTTTCACCTCTGTAAAGAAGTGAAGGAAATACCATTTCCCCATCTCTACTCTGGAGCCAAGCTTGGAGATCACAGCTCTATGGTGTGGTTTATTTTTTTATTCTTTCCCTTTATATAGGTGTAGTGACTGAGCATATATAGTTTCCCTGTTTCCCTCACTTTGCATCAGTTAATCTATCTTCCAAGGATTCTCTAATTCCATCACATTTAAATACCACAATTTATCTAGCTGCTTCTCAGGTAAGGGGCATCTTATTTTGTTTTCGATTCTTTGTTTCCACAAAAAGTGTTGCTCTGACCATTAAATTGCTCCCATCCTTACTGTCTGCATGACCCAGACCTCAGAGACTGTCAAATCGTCTAGATTTGACCCGTGTTAGAGAGGCATTCTCCTACTTCTATCCACAAGCTCTCCAGCCTTCTCTTTGGTGTATCATTTTCTTCCCTCCCACAAATTTTTCTCCCTTCTTTCTCCATCTTTTTCTAAATTCAGCCTAGCCCACATCCCACTTCCAAGCTCTCCTAGACCATACCCTGGTCTAACAAAAAGCAGTAGCATCTGATCACTTTAGCACTGGACCTTTCATGACTGTACATTTCTATCAGATCCCAACAACACTCAACACACAGTTGCCTCCCAAGAAACATACTGTCATCTGACCACACAATCAGACTGACAAGACAGAAAAGGCTGCATTCTTTTCACAGAACATGTCAATCTGTGTTTCTCTTCTAAAGAAGTCCTGACTGTGTGACCTAGGCCAACACATTTAACTTCAATGGGCTTCAATTTCCTTCTAGATAATCTAGTTTTCTTATTAAACGTTTTACTAAAAAATACTGAACATCAATACAAACAATAAAATTTGCTTAGTAACAACTACATTTCATTTTCCTTGAACAGACTTGAAGTCAGAGGATCTGGGTTCAAATACCACGCCTGACTCTCCCTCACTTAACATCCCTGGGATTTGGTTTCCAAATTCATAAGAGAGGAATGATGGCTCCAAATTCTCAATCCAGGACTCAGTGATGCTATCACCTCTTGCCTCAGGTAGTGTCTTTCTCAAAGGGCATTTATTAATTGCAGGAAGTTTGTCAACAATAACAAAGACAAGCCATGATCAGCAAATCACTGAGTGTCTAACATTTCCCATAGTAATCAGTCTTGATTTAATAAATAATTCTCTCAACTTCTGCTCATAGGCAAAGAGATTACCAGACCTGGCAGAAAGTCATTCAAGCCTCAGGGACATTATAATTTTCACCAAGTCATTATAATTTAATTATAATTCTTAAACAGAAGAGGTGGTGATAGTAGCTATCATAATTAAGAAAATTCGTTTCTACACATTACAACAGCTCTGACTTACAGAGTCCCAGAACTTGAAGGGTCCCCTGCCAAGATCATCTAATAGAAAAGTCCTCATTTTAATGGTAAAGAAACTAGGGGGCAGAGTTCATAGCGGAGCTGAGACTAAAGCCCCACTTCCTGATTCTCAGGTCAGACTCTCTCACACCAAGATGGCCAAGTCCTGTTTGTAGAAGTTGCAGCAGAACAGTCGATGAATGAGTCTGGTTCCTTTGCAGAAATAACAATTGTTACTTAAAACTATCAACTGGCCTCAGAAATGTATCAATTGAGAGACTACACATTGTTATTTAAAATTTTAACATGTACATTAGGGTTTTACAAACATTCATATTTTAAAATAATAGTGGCAAAAGTAAACTGGTTATTTTTCATTAGGGAAATCTAAAATGTTGTGATGGGCAAATTAATCTATAATTCTACACAGTAATTCCTTAAGTCTATGCAGGTGGGCAATTATTAACAATGATTAACTCACTTTCAATAATAATAGGAAGTAATGGCTTGTTGTTACCTAAATTCAAAAGTAATTACAAAAAAACATGCTTGTTGACAAAGCAAGACATTCTATACATTTTCATCCTTGAAGTAAAACAAACAAAAAAAGTCCTATTATTAAAGTGTATTATAAAGTGTAATTAAAGTTATATTATAAATATATTATATTATAAAGTTATATTATAAAGTGTAATAAACTGTACCATAGTAACTTGCTAAATTTCTTCTCATTCTTATTTGTAAAGCCTTTTTTGAAAAAAAATAAACAAAAGTTATTGATGGAAAGTGTACTGGGAAAAAAAAAAAAAAAAAAACATTCGGATTCCAAAATTTGATTCCCCCCCCCCCAAATTAGTACTTTGAAATATATTTAAGTCCATGGATGCTCTGTCCCAAATGTGAGATCAATGTGTTATCCAGTTACAGTAATCTGTCGTTTTAAAAAACTATTTGCCTTTTTAATTTATATATGTTCCTCCCTTTTGCTAAACACATCACTCAATTAGTAAACAGAAAGTATCAGATATTTTTGAGGGGATTGATTTTAATACTTTAAAACTTCTTAAACAACTTTAATTTTTCTAATGTGGCTTTCTTTCCCCCACATGGACCCTGAATCAAGGCCATTGTATACCCTTTCCCCCCCTCATATTAAGGACACATCTGGTCTTACACCCATGACAGCTGGTTATATTCTGTCATCTAGACTGAATTCTCAAAAATAGGACAGAATGAAAGGAACTGGAGAAGTGTCTTTCAAAATTAAAACTTCAACTTTTCCATCTGTTTTGAAAACTATGCTTGGGTGAATTCATAGAGAAATAAAGCTTTCATTATGTGAACATATTGAACCACATAACAGTCAGTGAAATAGCCAGGTCACCAGATAATGGAAAGGCTTATTTCAGAAAGAAATGTTTGCATTTATTAAGCTTTGATACAGTGAGTTCTATCAACCAAGAATATCATCTAAAGACCAGCTGTTACCCTGAAGTGTCTTTAATGATTAACATACTGATTATAACTCCAATTCTCTTGAAGGAGTAAGATAAAATGCTTGAAGGAGAGGGATTAAAGGGGGAAAGGGGAAAATACACAAGGAAAAATTGTTAGTTGGTGTTTGGCTCAACTTTTAATTTACATTCTAAGATGGTGCTGCAAAGTTTTAAATAGTATAAGATAAACATCCATCTGAGTTATACAAAAACTGATTCATCTTGTTTATTTAAAAGTCTTCAAAGTCCTATTTCTAACAAGAATAAAGGGTTACTTTTTCTAATCATTAGGTAATATGGTAATAGCTACAGGTTTCAATGAGACTATATATTACTTAAGGGATTTTTTGGTGTGTTTTAAAAAAAAAACCATGCTCAATCACTACCTTCATCTATGAGTAATAGCATCATCTATAGGTTTTTTAATTAATGTCAGTTGATCAGTGAAATTAGTCTCTAGTGGTCTAGACTGGACACATAAAGAATGTGGGAGAAGCTAATATATCTTTCATGGCAAAGATCTAGGTGTCCTGTCAGACAAGATGTTCGTAGGGAGTTGGGGAAGGGAAGAGGAAAACGTAAAAGCATCTTCAGAAAGAGGTCTACCCATTCTACTATAGAAGTCTACTCCCATAAAAAGCAAGAAAAATGGTCTGTCCTTCTTACAGAGGTCCAAGAAATTAAAAAAAAAAAAAAAAAAAGAAGAAGAAGAAGAAGAAGAAGAAGAAGAAGAAGAAGAAGAAAATCCTGATGATGGTCATCAGAGAATTAAGCCTCTTACGACAATAAAATTATGCCTATGTTTCAATGCTTTGTATGTAGTATAAATATTGAAATATGTATTGAATGAAATAAAACCTGTTCTGCTATTTTTTCATTCACCTTGGGCTTCCCAGATCCTTCATGGAACCAGAATTCCAGTTTGGGTTTGGATAGTCTCTACAGAAAATTGGGTAACTAAGTCACTGTCCACTAGGAGGCTTCGTTCAGTCTCATGGATAGAATGAGGCTATCAGAAAAGCTCCTTTCTAGTTCGGAATCCTCAGATTCTGCATAGGATCCTCGCCTACAAGGAACAGGTCATTCTTCTAGGGAAATTAGCTTTTTTCTTTTGTTTCAAGGAGAGTCTTTTCTTTTCAGCCCCTGCTGGCTTTCCCAGTTTCCTAAGCCTCGGCTCAATGTGGGTTTTAGAGTGGCTGACATAGTTCTTGCAGATCGATGTCATTCCTCTCTTTGGGTAGCCTACCTCTCCTTACACCTTTTGTACCTTGTGACCTTTTTAAGGTCTGAGCTGATCCATTTAATCATTTAATCAGATTGCTTTTCTCCTAACACTTAGATCAGCTATAAAATAGGAACAGCAATGGGGAGTGGAGGGAGGGAATTTGGGGGCATGAAACACTTGGAGGGAAATATAGAACCAAGGGGGGGGGGGTGACTGGCAACATCAGGGACTAAGTGCTGGGGGTGGGATAGCCAAAGGAGAGGGGCAACAAAAGGTTGAGAAAAATACAGGTGTGAAAGGGAGAAAGTGACAAGATTTCAATGAAAATCTGCACTCAGGAAAGGGCAAAGAAATTCTCCTTTATCTATTCTTCTCTGTTCCCAGAACTGAGGCAAGTGTAACTGGTACCATAAGTCAACTACATTATGGGTGAAACATGAGCTAACTTAGGAATCTAACCACCTATAATTTTTGTGAGAGAATGTGTTCTGAGTTCCAAATGACTTACTCAAGATTTATTTTTTTTTTTTTTAGTTTGTGTGTTTCTCTTTAGAGCAATTTACACTCTTGGAAAAATGTTAAATAATACATTCTCCCTTTCTCAACATGTCCCTAAAAGTTTAGCTGTCAGTTTTCATGGCACATAACCTACTAAAAAAATATACTTACAATTTTTGTGTTTCCTAGATAGATTAACCTGCAGTGAAAGAAATTTTTAAAGTTTCATAGTCTTGCAAGGGTAAATCTTCAAATCTGCCTTCAAATCAAGGCTGTGATCAAGACATGACAGAGGTTACCCTTCCTTATTGCCTTTACTCACTCACTGAATGGGGGATTAACAAAGTTGAACAAAACAGGCTCTGAAGCTGGAAAGGCCTTTGAGGATGGATCTTTTAGCCCAAATCCCTTATTTTGTAAATCAAGCAACTTTTGGAAAGAAAAAAAAAAAAAAAAAACTACCGTAAACATAAATTCAAACGCAAAACATCTGATTAATTTGCATTATACCAGATCTTTAATAATTCTTACTGTGATGCCTTATAATCATGGTATGGAGGGGTTCACAGCTGGAATAGGCCAGGGGAACATAAGTTCCAGAACATTCTACTCCAAGTCTGTGTGTCTTGAGGATTTGATGATAGTATATGCCCAGGTGGAACATGGCTAAATATAAGGATATTCATTACCAGAAGGCTGGCCACCAATTTACTCATTTGTGTAGTTATTTATCTGCTGTCACTCCTGCAGACTATTTGGAATAACTTTCATTGATTTAAATACAATAGAACAAAAGATAGATTAAATTCTAAGGCACAGTATAGCTGCTCAAGGTTCCATATTTGCACCCCCAAAATCAATTTTAGCAACACTTTCCTGGCAGATATGCTTCAAGTGGAAAATTGCCAGGGGGTACATATTCCCAGCAGAGATAGAATGCTAGGACTTTAAGTTTCAGTTCTCACACTATAAATAAGTGTCTCTATCCCTACTTGCCTAGAGGCCACGTTTTTATCTTTCACTTTTGTTTATACTTTGGAATGGTGATTTTACTATTTAAATTGCTCCTCCAAACCCAAATCAATCAATAAATGAAATGGCCTCCAAGCATTCCTCAGTACCAGGAGGTAAGAGACCCTTTAGGCATATCCAGAAAGAGGAGTAAGGAGATTCAGCTGAGGGAGACAGCTAGAGATATTCAAGAACCTAATCCCAATCAGCACTGGTTCAGTATTTACTAGTTCGGGGTTCTTACTGACTTTGTAGAATATAAAGTACCACAAATGCCAAGGATCAACATTCTAATATGTGCAAGAATGTTATTTAATAGTCACTTAAGCAAAAATGATAAAGAAGAGATCTGATCTACCCTAAAAAAGTGATAGGAAATTAAATTGTCTAAAAAAACCAAACTATCTTATGGAACCCTCAAGAATTCTAGAAGTACTTACCAGTAAATAAAACAAAGGATAACCATTCTCTAAATTACAACTCTAATCCCTTTAGTACACCTTAGACTCCCCCCCCAAAAAAAAATTAGTTCATGTGACACTGTAAAAGAAAACAATGGCTACTTTTCTTTTAAAAGTTTCTATAAGGCTTGAGCCCCTTCTTCATCCAATCAATAATCAGGTTTGTTTTATTGGGGGAAGAAGAGGTGGCATGGGACGCCATACTTTGCATCTATATTTAGGGAACTTTTTTTAGCTGATCAAAAAAGTTTAGACATGTTAGCAAAAATGAAAACAAGTACTAAGCTGATTAGATATTCACACATATTTTTAAAATGCTTATGAAGAAACAGTTATTATATCAAGTAGAACTATCTCCTTTGCCTATATTATTGAATTCTATCAATACATCTATTCTGGCCAAACCGAGGCTATGACTTAAGGCTAATTTATTTGCCTTTCTCAAAAAATACCAAAATATAATGAACTTGAATAATATTTGTAAGAAAAATCATTTATATTATATTTTAGAATGCTTGGGTGAAGAGACCTTTATAAAGTGAATCATACAAACCTGGTTTGGGTTTTTTAAAACCCAATAAAATTTATGCCTGTGAGTCACTTTGTCCCTCCATTTATAAGATTTCACTTTGTAATTTTTATAGTATACAGGTCTCTAAAGGATAAGAGAGATGAGCTCAGGTGAGTATGTCAACCACAATCAATTAACAAACATTTATTAAGTGCTTACTATGTGTTAGGCACTGTCCTACATGAAGAAACAAAATGATAGAAAACAAAATGAATGGAACCTCAGAGGAGAAGATAAACTGTACATAAATTGGCACAGGAGAAGATGAAGAGAACCTTCAAAGGGAAGGCTGGATGGACCTTCCTGTGGTAGGAGGTGGCATTTGAGTTGAGCTTCAAAGAAAAACAGAGATTCTAATGATGTAGAATTAAAATTCCCATTTTGGTCAGGACAGATAACAGGCTAGGACCTTCAGAAAATGGTGGCATAGACCCGTGGGGAAGGTGTGGGGGAGTCAAGAATGAGGACAGAGGTTTGAGTCCACTTCCGCCACATGGGCTTCCTGCCATTCCAGTAGGATGGCTGGATCTCAGCTTTCATATGGCCCTGTTAGTAAATTACACTGAAAGGCTCAAGCAGGAGACTAGAGAGTTATAAATAAAACCCAAGTGTACTCTAACAAACTGGGGTTCTCCCAAATAGTATCCTTCTTTGGGAGGCTCTCCTGTGGCTCAGGGGTAACCTAAATCCAAGGGAGGGAAGAGCAGGCAGTCATAGAGGACAACATCTCTCAAGCACCAGGAGACAGGCAGCAAAGTGACCAACAATTATTAAGCACCTGCTATCTTCAAGGTCCTATGGTAAGTACCATGTGGCAAATAGACAACAACAGCAAAAGCACTATTGTGATCTGAATAGAGGAAATAATACACACACATAAAATCAGGGGTGCCAAGGCAGAAAGCCAACTAAGAGCCATTGGAAGGCTTAGTCTGGAGCCCCATTAAGCCATCAAGAAGCTCTCTGGACACACTCAAGTTATCTAACCTTTAGGGGAATCCATTTTCCAATTTTTAAGATTATATCTATATCTATATTTATCTATCTATATATAATTTAATTTGTGTAAAGTCAACTGGAATACTTTAAAAAAATCTAAAAATACAGTTTTGTACAACTCAACACAAACATGTTAAACTACTTTTCTGAACATTGGATACTATCACACATTTTTTCTGTTTTGATAATAATACAAAACATACATAAGGAAAAGCAAACACTTTAGAACGACTTTCCATTAAGGGTCATGCTAAAGGGAACTCTCATTTTTTTATTCTCCCATTTTAGTTCCTTTTACTTTTAGTTGATCAATCAACCCCTTTGATAGGATTTACTGACTCCAAGTCTACAGAATTCCTTCTTTCCCGTCTGTTCTCTCAACAGCCACTTTCTTTAGGTCTGTTATCATGGATCATTTGGACTAATTTGATATGGTTTCTCTGACTCAAATCCCTCCCCTCTTCAATCTACGTTGCCCCAAGTTGCTAAAGTGATATGATAAGTCTTAATACAGGCTTTGGGAATAAGAACTCATTTTATTTAACAAAAATTGTTGGGAAAATTGTAAAACAGTTTATTATAAACTAGGTATAGAACCAACATCTATATTATATACCAAGATAAGATTAATTTAAAGTTTAAAGGATATCATGAGGAAATTAGGAGATCATGGAAATTTTTATCTGCCACATCTATGGATAAAGGAAGAATTTATGACCAAACAAGAGAGGCAAGGGAAAGGATCACAGGAAGTAAAATGGATTATTTTTTATTAAAAAAAAAAAAAAAAAAAAAAAAGTTTGCAGGGGAGCAGCTAGGTGGCATAGTGGATAGAGTACCAGCCTTGAAATCAGGAGGACTTGAGTTCAAATCTAACCTCAGATACTTAACACATCCTAGCTGTGTGACTCTGGGCTTGCAAGTCACTTAACCCCAATTGCCTCAGCAAAATATAAAATAAAATAAAAATAAAAAGATTTTGCACAAACAAAACCAATGCAGCCATAATTAGAAGGAAATCAGGACATTAGGGGGTAAGAGTGAGAGTGTTTTTTTTTTTGTTGTTGTTGTTTGTTTTTTGCTGAGGCAATTAGGAATAAGTGATTTGCCCAGGCTCACAAAGCTAGGAAGTATTAACTGTCTGAGATCAAATTTGAACTCGGGTCCTCCTGACCTCAGGGGGAAAATGTTTTACTGCAAGTTTCACTGAAGCTTATATCGCAAATATTGAGAACTGAATCGAATAATCATTCCCCAATTGATAAATGAACAAAGGATATGAACAGGCAGTTCTCAGAAGAAATCCAAGTCATAAACCAATTTTGATTAGGGAAATGCATATTAAAACAACTCTTGAGGTACCATTTCATACCTAAGATGATACAAAGGAAAAATGATAAATGTTGAAGAGGATGTGGGAAAACTGAGACACTAATGAACTGCTGGTGGAGCTGTTGTACCAGAGTGGTCCAACCATTCTGGAGAACAATTTGGAACTATGCCCAAAGGGATATAAGAGTCTACATACCCTTTGACCCAGCAACATTACTACTAGATCTGTATTCTACAAATGATAAAAAGGAAATAGACCTATATGTACAAAAAATATTTATAGCAGCTTTTTGTGCTGGCAAAGAATTGGAAATTGAGGGGATGGCCGAACAAGTTATTGTATAGGCCTATGATGGAACGCTATTGTAAAATGGCAAGCAGGATAGCTTCAGAAAAAGTTGGAAGATTTATATGAACTGATATAAAGTGAGCAGAACCAAGAGAACATTGTACACAGTAACAGCAATATTGTGCAATGACCAACTATGAATGACTTGTATTCTGAGTAATACAAGGATCCAAAACAATTCCAAAGGATTCCTGATAAAAAAAAAATGCTACTCACTTTCAGAGAGAAATGATGGAGTCTGAATGCAGACTGAGGCATCATTCACTGTTTCTTTTATAACTTGGCTAGTATGGAAATATTGCATATTTTCACACATATAACTGATGTCACATAATACTTGCCTTCTCAATGGGTGGGGGAAGAGGTAACAGGAGGAAAGAGAATTCAGAACTGAATTTTAAAAATACTAAAAATCATCAACAAAGGCAGAAAAATTGTCCTGAAGCACAGGTCTGACCCTGTCACTTCCCTGCTCAAGAAGCTCAAATATCTCCCTATTCATTTCAGAATAAAATACAAAATCTTCTGGCATTTAAAGCCTGTCATTACTTAGCTCCAACCTATCTTTCTAGACCCATTCTCCAGTATTCCCCCTGCATGCACTCAATACCACAGCTGAATTGGACTTTTTAATTTTTCTTTTTGCCATTTGACCCTGTTTCCATGTTTTTCAGGCTGCCCTCCCCAATCACTCCAATACTTCAAATACACTCTCTTCTCATCCATACTTATATCTCTGGACTGATTTTGCCTCTTCTACCCCTAAAATTAGCAACTTTTCCCCATAGTTGTATAGAACCTTATATGCATTCTTCTGATAAGATTATGGGTTCCTCCAGGGTACAGTCCAGCCACAGGTTTATCTCGGTATCCCCAGTGGCTGGCAGGCAACAGGTGCTTGATAAATATTTGCAGATCAATTTCCCAACAATATCCAATATCTTCTGGAATGGCACAGAATCATAATACTGCTGGTTTTTAAATTTTGTTTTGAAGAATGGGTAAGAAGAAAGGGTCCCGCTCAGATGAGAGATTTGGTCAGGAGAGTAAAAGCACAGTTGTGTTTGTTTTTCTAAACTTTGGACAAATTTTAAGTTCCTGGGTGTGTGGGAAGAGGGGGTAATAAATGATAAGTTGATATTTTCCGAACCGGGGAAAGTCCAAGTGTGCAGTAAGATGGGCATCGCCAGCTAACTTGTTGCACTTTGCTAAACGTCAGCCATCTGTTTGGCTTTTATCACACCTATACACCAGTATCTATATTTAACAGAAATCGGTCTGTACAAGGCAAGTCTAGCAGAAACACAGACAGAAGTGAGAATTAAATTGATTCAGCTGTGCAGCAAAGAAGTTTGTTTTGTTTTGTTTTGTTTTTTAAACACCAGACTCTCAGGTTTTTAAACCCCCCAACAAATATACATAGAACTAAGTAAATGGAAAAGTCAAAACTGAGCAGCACAGACTAAGTTTGCTTTTAACTTAGGCAGAGTTCCCGTCAATACGGCTCGAATTTCCACCCCAAGGTGTAAAAGCCCCGAGGATACCCTTTCCACGCCCACCACCCTTTGAAAACCACTTTCCTTGAAGCCAGCTTAAGAGAGCTGTGGAAGCACCTCTAGATCTAATATATAAATACTGCCTCTAAAGATTCTAGAGGGGAAAAAAGCAGCGCACAAATCTATCCAGCTGGCCACAGGTGCACTTGGGGGACGAGGTGTTAAGGGGTTACTAGAACATTTCCACAATGCTAAAAACCTGGTCAGTTTCCTTAACTATTCCAACAGTGAAAGTCATTGGGGCTGGATAACTTGCCAAAGAAGTGAAATTAATCTGGAGTTGCTATTAAGCTTTCCAGTGTCACCAGTAGGTAACAAGTCAAGAGCAAAAGACACCGGTGGGTTCTGCGCTCGGGAGGCCAAGCAATGGGTGCATCTGCAGAGCACTTCTGGAAGGCTACTGGAGAGAGAGGGACTGGGGAGGAAGAGGGGGTAGTGAGGGCAACTGGAGAGAGAGGGACTGGGGAGGGAGAGGAGGGAAGCCAGAGAAATGGCCTCCGGGAGATTTCCCTTCTCTGGACAGTCCTGGGGCCTGCACTCCTTCAGAGCCCATTGGCATCGAAGCTTGGGGAGCCGCCACCCCGAGGCTCACTTCATTAAATGCCATTTGGGGCCTAATTTCACATTGTGGTCCCCTTCGCCGAAGCAGGGAAGCAAAGCACCAGATGCTGCCGGGGCACCACCTTCAAGCCCCCATTCAGAACTAAGTAGCTGCAGCCTGTTCTCTCCTGTCAAAGGACAAAGTGCGGGCTTGTCTTCAGCCCACTTCGGATGCTTGATTATCATCTCCTAGCCCAGCCTACAGCTATCGCCTTTCCTTCTTCCCAAGCCTGCTGGAATTTGAACTTTAAATGGATGTCCTCCTTGGTAACAATAGATAAAAAGGGGGCCTTTGATTGTTCAAGCGTTGCTGAAAAGAAAAGGCCCAAGATTCATCCTGGCTGAGACCTAGCAGGATCTCATCAAGCACTGCTCTCATTCCTTTCCAAAGGGACGCTTTAGCCTGTAGCTACTCATTCAAGCTCACAGTGTCTATGTTTCCATTTCAAAAGGGATGAATTCCTCAGGTTTCCCGTTAAGAAATGAAATGTTGATCCTGTGAATGAAGGGCAACACCAAACTTGGAATGCAGCCAAGAGACTCTATAACACACTGCAGTTTGGAGTTAATTCAATACTTATTGATTGCTGGCAGGATTTATAACCGCATTATTCATAAGGGGAGGGGGGAGTAGCTGGGCCATAGGACTCAATAAAAAAGGAGTTTGGGGCAGTTTTTTGCATTTCCTGCCTTTGCGAGGTACGAGTTCTTTGTTCCACTTCTCAAGTACCAGCCTAAAACTTCTACATGGAGAATAGTTTTAGTTCTTTGTTCACAGAACGTAGGAGGACGAGGTCAAATACGGCCCAAGCGAGTTGAAGGGCCGGAGCGCTTTTCTGGATTCCGTCTTTTCCATCTTCTGATGCTAAAATAAATCCGCCTGATAGAAAAGTGACAATCTAAAGAGCCTGCAAATATGCAGAGCCTTCCGTTACAAACTCCAACAGAATTTAATAACCTTTTCACAAAGAGCAATACATTTCATACAAAGAATGTTACTCTGTGGAAAGTAACAAATGCTCATTAACGACGCTAAGCCATCTGAAAAATGCTCACACTCCCTGGCAATGTTTTTCTGGGAGATAGTTGCCAAGTTTCAACCTCATTAAACCCATAGATATTTTGTAACCAGTCCATTCTGCCAGGCCCTCCCGCCACCACGAGGGAGAGGGGGATGAAAGGGAGGAGCAGCTGCTCCAGGCACCTAGCCTCCCCGAGAGGAGCCTTCAAGCAGCAGCTGCCGCCCAGGCCAAGGGCTCCGAAAACCCACCAAATTAACTCTTCAAACTCACATTTATATTCTGCTCTTAGCGTGGGACCCAACACTGGTGGCCTCCTCAGCATGACAAGAGGGATAAGCCTGAAGAGCTGGCCGCTTTTTTGAATTCCGATTAAAGTCATGCTTCGGATACCTGCATACTGATTAAGTTCTCAGAAATGCCCTGCGTGGCAGAAGGACATTCATCTTACCCTCATAGGCCGGAGCCAGGTTTCCTTTATAATCAAAAGAGCAGCCCTACATAATATGGACGGGTTTCTTCTCCCTTCAACGCTTTTTTTTTTTTTTTTTTTTTTTTTTGCCTTACACAACAATTTAACAAAAATTCATTCAATTTAACAAAAAAAAATCATACATTTGTCCTGGTAGTTTTTATTAATGTTTTTTTTTAAACTAGCTTATATAATTGAAACCTCTAAGAATGTGTGTTCCTATGAAATGTTCATATTATTTACATGCTATCTAGAAAGAAAGACTTGGCGCCTGGAGATCTTTCCCAGAGTATCAAAGCTCAATCTCGGGTTCAGGCCACTTAGCTGACTATTTGAGGAGGTTCAGCTCTGTTACCCCCAAATCCTTTGAAGGTTTAAGAGCTCATTTTGAAATATTCAATTACTCTCAGGAATCATTCTATAGATATTGACCAGAGAGGTGTGAATGAAAAGTGTCCTCCCTTTCAACAACTATCTGAGGGCACCGAAGTGGTCCCATGTCAACTAAAAAATGGTCTTGCTTTTCTCACTCCAAGTGAGATGAGGGATGGGGACCTCAGCCTTGGAACCCAGGCAAATCCATCACAAAATAGGACTTCTTTTGTTGTTATTGTGGTGGTCTCAAAATGTAAATTAGAGCATGGTCTTTTGTGGGTGTTAAATTCTTCTCTTTATAAAATATTATAACAGAATCCTTTTAAATAATAAGTTCCACAGTGTGTGTGTGTGTATTTCTACTTATTAAAATGGATGCATTCACAAATCTTGAGATAAAGACTGCCTAAAGGATAAAAGTGGAGGTTTTCATCATTATCAACATTTAAAAATCAAACCATTAAACTGGACTGTTGAATTCTGGCTAATATTTAAATCCCCAAAATCACACAAAACCTATTTTAAAAAAGTCAAGAAGTAAGGAGATAATTTTGAAGCTACTGATTAGTATTTTGTAGAGTTTTTTTGGCCCCAAAGTTTCTGAATTCTATGAAATACTATTTGATTGTACATTTAAAATAAGATTCTCTTTCTCATAAGACCCCCTTCTGCCCTCCTCATCCCAAATTGCAACAAGACAGGTGTGGTCAAAAGGGATTAAAGTCAAGTTCAGCCTGTTATCATTCAGCTCCTAGTGCTTTAGAAGGCATTTATTTAATACTGTCTGTTAAAAGGAGTTGGTAGATAACATAAGTCAAGTGGGTCAGGACCATGATTCAAGAGGGCAAGGCAGACTACGGCAGGGAGAAGTAAGCAGATACCACAGAGGCCCCTGGCAGACAAGGGTCAAGTCTAGGAAGATTAGCTAAGGCATGATCAGGAACCCAGACTGAAGATATGGGAAACCAGGGGTCAGGGAATAGAGCCAAAACAGTGTCTGGGCAACCGACAGTGAGGAAATAGGTAAGGAGTTGGGTAACAGGCGCAGGACACTCAGCATCCAGAATAGAACTTGAAACTGAGCCAATGACTTTGAAAGGCAGGGGATGCTCCCAGATAACCTATTCGGGGCCAAAACTGTGGAGCTGAAGGTAGAAAGACCAGGCTATAGCAGAAAAAAAAGGGGGCGACAGGGTAGTGGGTACCATTTCTGACTAATCCACTCTCACCAATTCCCTCATCAAAAAAAAAAAAAAAAAAAAAAAGAGTTCCCCTCACTAGATAGGTTCATTTGGGCATCCTGATCTCTACAAAACTTGCACCCCCTACTCCTCCATTTTTAATGATAATGTCCCAATCACCCAGGTTTAACACTCATTGAGCCCACAAGACAAAGGCAGAATGCTTATTTCTAAGTCTGCATTCTGGTTCAGCTCCTTTCCCAACCAGTGGTTAGTGTTGGGTCCCCCAAACTGTTTCCTCCTCTACCAATTGATAAAATTGTACTTAATGATCTCTGATGTCTCTTTCCTCTAAAAATGCCATGATCCTTCTCTATATCTTGGCATCTATGCATTAGATCTCTTATTGTAATCTTAAATGTGTTCTTTCCTTTGCCTGCCAATAGCCAACAACATCCTTTGGATCTAGAGCCCCAGTTCAAAGTCCTTCTTTAACCATCCAAACACACACCGAATCTCCCTTCTTCATTTCCGATAACTTTATCCTGTGAATTACTCCTTTGGCATTTAATAAAATACAGTTTTGTAGTATTATATAGCTTTTCATACAAAATCATCTTTTCAACCAGACTGTAAAATATTAAATGTAAGGATGGCATCTCTTCCTGTGTAGTATATGTACAGTAACTGTTTACAGAAGTAAAAAAAAAAAAAAAAAAAAAAAGGGGGGGGGGAGAGGGGATGGTGAGGGCAATACAGTTAAATAAGACATATAGTTCATTAAAGCAGATGCCCAAGTTACTATTTTCTGATAAAACAACTAGTAAAACTGATGTTTAAAGAAAAGTAGCATATAGGGAGACTTTGGAAGAATTCCCATAAACATATCTATTAAATAGAAAACTTTTACCTATATATTTGTTTTTGACCTGTAACCAAGAATTTAATATAAACGGGGGGAAAAAAGTACTTAACCCACCTCTCCCCAATCATGCAACTAACTTTTCAGCTTTAAGTTTGCATTCCTGAATTTGCAGGACTGTGTTTTGAAGAACAAGTAGGGAGTTGGGGGGGGGGGGGGGAAGAAAAGGGACACAGCAGGAGGCAGAAGGCTGAGAAGCAGGCGCATCTGAGAACATCTGCATTAAGTACTTCCAAAGATGTCTAATTATTAGGCTGGGCACATAGCACTTCAATCCAGGCTTAGTCCTGTATCACAAGCTGGAGTTTAAAGTGAGGTCACCTATTTTGATTCACTCAGTGTTTAGCTATTCCTAATTAAGTTGTGTGCCAGCATTCATTAATGCAGCAACTGATATTAGACATTGGATAGCTGACAACTTATGAATGGCCTTGTAGATATTCAATGTGTACATTAGGGCATCTTATACCATTATTTTTGCACCTGCCATGCTCTAGAAATTTTAAATCATTCCCATTTAAGGCCAAGACTAGCATGTGCCTGCAACTGATTTAGAAATACACACACAGCTTTAGAAAAGAACAGGGAATCTAGTGTTCATATCACCAGAAGACAAGCATTGCAATTCTACAAAGCAATGCGTGAACTGTTAAACCACAAGACACCTGCGATAATCTGGTGGTTATAAAACATTTTCTAATACTCTGAAAACTTGGCTAGATCTGCTCCTTTAATATAGGATATGTAGTAATGTCAAAGTCTGCTAAAATTTTAAAGCTTATTACTGACTTCCCTTTATTATCACACTGTCCTTTCTAACTTAATCACTTCTTTCTCTTAACACACACACACATATACACATACATACACACACACACACACACACATACACACACACACACACACACACACACACACACACACCCCTCACTTTGCAAATCTATATGTCCATGCTAATTTACAAGGGGGTTTACTGGCAGAATGTTAAAAAAGAATATTCAAGTGGCCAAAGTTATTTCCTTCAACTAGTATTACTAACAGATTATCATCAAAATATAAAAAGGTAATTTCAGATGTCAAACTGAGAACTGCATTGTCTACCAGGACGAAATAACTTAAGACACAAAATTAATCAGAAACTGCCCCATCTCTACCACAATAACCACCTTAATCTCATGAATTCACCAAAATATATACAGGTATTAGATTATAGCTGGGATACAAATAATTTTTAAAAAAATACAAATCAATGCAAAGTAAACTAGAGCTTTTCTCTCAACATCTTAACTGGATAATTTTTTTTTTTTTTAAAAACTTTCATTTTAAAAACTTAAACATTTTTTTAAAAATACTTTTTCTTCCTTCTCTCAAGTTTTAAGGTCATTAAATAGTATCATTTATAGTTTTCTCCAACTGTCTTTGTACCCATTACCTAGGCAGACTACACTTTATAAAACAAAGTGCACTGGCAAAGTGCACTCTTGTTTTTCCAATGTTTACCAAAGTAAAGTAAGAACTACATTTTCACAGAGTGGGGGGAGGAGGGAGCACCACATTCCAAACATTTGAAAGAAAAGAAAGTGGCTATTTAGTATCATGACATATACAACAAAATTTGACTTTAGAATATAATGCACAAGTCAATATTCTAACCAATAACTACCATTAACTTCTCCTATAAAAGAACTCTTCTATGCTTCAGAAGGCATTCTATCCCCCTGTACAGGGCCTCGGAATTTAAATGTAAACATACCCTCAAACAAATTCTATTCTAGCAAAGCGACAACTTGTACACAGATACATGAACACAAAATATGCACAAGTTAAAGTAATTTGGGAAGAAGGGGACACTAGTAACTAAGAGGAATCAAAAAAGGTCTTATGTGGGAGACAATACTTGAGCTAAACTCTTAATAGGAACTAAGGATTCCAAGAGGTGAAGTCTTGGGGTGGAACCCTGGAGATGGGAAAGGAAATGTCTTGTATGAGGAGCAGCAAGAAGGTCAGTTTGGTTGTAATAGGGAACCTGCAGGAGGGAGGAGGTAAAAGGCCATTATTCAGAAAAGTAGGAAAAAGCCAGGCTGGGAAGTTCTTTAAATGACAAAAAGAAGAGTGTGTATTTCACCCCAAGAGGTAATGGAAAGCCAGTGGAGGTTTTAGAACTAGTGAGGGACATGCATTAGAAATATCTCTGTGACAGGTCTGTAGAGAATGAATTGGAGAAAGGAAACATGAATGCAAGGAAATCAATTAAGAAGCTAATGCCATAGTCAGGTAAGAGGTAATGAGGATTTAAACCAGGATGATTACAGAGTGAATGAGAAGTAGAAAAATGTCAGAGATAATAGAGATAGAATCCACAAAAATTAACTGTACACTTAAGAGTTCCCAAAATTTGATAGTTTTCTTTTCCTTCTGTCATAGTTTTTTATTTATAAGATTTTTAAAAAGCAAGAGACTAACTACATCCCAAGACTCTTCGAAGTTAGAATTAAAAATTATACAAACTATGTTAGTTTCCTATTTTATTATAAGTTACCTTTGTACAGACATTTTTAATCAAGTCAGTGACTTTTTTCTTTTCAATTTTATTAAAGCTTTTTATTTTAAAAACATATGCATGGGTAATTTTTCAACACTGACCCTTGTAAAATCTTCTGTTCCATTATTTCCCCCCCCCCCCCCTGCCCTGCCATTCTCTCCCCTGGATGGCAGGAAGAATGACTTTATTTTTCCTGGGATTTCTAGTAAATGGAAAAAACAACAATAAACCTTTGGGTTCTACTTATAATAAATCAAAAGGATTAGTTCATCCCCCCAAAATATAAAATTAAAAATAACGTTCAACTCAGGGGGGTAGTCTTATAAATAGAGAAAGGTGTCTTCTATCCTTACTGGCACATGACCAATATGTCGTCATTGGCAACCTTTTCAAAGTTAATGAAATTACTAGAGCTAAGAGAAGTTAATAGCTGCAGTGCTAATGAATTGACCTTCCACTTTATGAAGGATACAAGATTCATTATTATCTAATGCAACAGATAAATGAGTAACACATATTCAGTTTATGTGGAAACTTTCCTCCAATACAAAGTATGACAAGTTTCACCAGAATTTAGTAAACAAAATGTTACCAATTGTTTTCCATCAGTATTTATATAAAATGGCAGTTTTCAGAAGTTGTTAATTAGAATCTAAGAGTGAATAAAGAAATATTATCATTATAATGACATTAAATATTTATATGGTTCTCTTTCAAAACTTACTTTTATAGGCTTAAAACCTTTTCAAATTTCAGTGTGGCTCTATGAAATCTCACTCTAGTTTTCCTCTTTTAATGGCCCTCTGACATTTTCAGTCATGTCAACCTCATTCCCCACATAGGAAGGTCTAAACTAACCATCTCCTTTCCTAATAAGTTTGAAAGGCTGAGTAAATGTAGTGTGTGTGAACCACAACCTATTTTACATGAAGGTCCATTAAAACTGTCATATTACAATGAAACTCTTTCTTTGAATTGTGCATAACCAAAATCAGCTTAAGGCAGAGGGGCTCTTCCAAGGATCTACCTCTCTTAAATAAGAAAAAAAAAAAAAAAAAAAAATTAAGATTATGCTCCTGGGAACCAGAGAGAAAAGTTAAACTTGTTCCTTAAAAATAATTCTTGTTCCAAAAGGATAACTTGCAAAAAATGAAAAAGTCATGGAAATTTCCAGAAGAATCCTATTTTTAACTTTTGTGTACAAAAGTATGACTATTAAATGAATTGCAGTAACAACTTATTCAAAAAATCTGGTACAGGTTCATTCTTGAATTCCATAGTGGAAGCAGGCAGGTAGTGGGGTGGAAGAGAGAACAATACACTCAAAGGTACAGGATCACTATGCAAAATTTCCCCTTCTTAAGCAAATCTTACCCTCCCAGGAAAAAAAAAAAAAAAAAAAAAAAAAAAAAGGAAGGGATTATACATACAAGCTGATTGCTATGGTCACTTCCAATTTTAAGTCCTACAATTAATTAAACAAAATTAGTATTTTTTTCCACTGAATACTAATAAATAAGTGGTGGAACTTGATCTCTTCAGGTGTGAGTCTGGCTTTTAAAAAACAAGACAGAAAGAATAAGTAAGTTGGCCCTCAAATAAAGAACTTCCAAATTTACTTCTTGAACTGGAGGAAGGGAAACCTCTCAGAGAAAAGACAGACTGCAGATTTTTATGAGTATTACTCAAAATTCTGAAAATGGGGGCGAAGGGATTTAAACGGAAAGAATGATTTCACTGTATATAGTGTCACTCCAGTGATCCACAGAGTGACTGTGAAAGCTAGAAATTAAGCAGAAGCTATTTTTAGTGCCAAGTGGCAATAAAAAAAATAGTTCAGTGAAACAGGATAAAAATAAATTCATCAAAACAAAAAAAAACCTAACATAATTACAAAATTAATTGACAAATAGTTTATGCAACATTTGCCTTTCAATTTAAACTCAGAAAAAGCTTTTATGAATGTCCCTAAAACAAAAAGATTACCTCTCCCGCCAAAAAAAATTCAAGTCTTAGAGAAATTGTTTTGGTTCTTAAATGTACTTGTCATGGCAACAACTTAATTTCCCTGGCCCTGATGTATGGTTATAGTTATAGTAACAGATATCTTGTTTCACCTGTTGGTTAATGGAAATAGTCATACGACTCACTGTTTTGTGCACACAGTTGGTATTTAATAAATGTCTGTAATCCAAAGCTACAGGCATACTCTGTTGGCATATGAAGAAAGGCAAGAATTAAACCTTCCCCCTGGAGTTCACTCTATGCATGGGATAGACAGACAGCAATCCTATGCTTGGCAGAGTTAAGTGTTTGAATCCCCAAGGACAAGGTTCAATATTCAGACCTCTGGAATACAACGACCACATCCTTAACAACCACCAACCACTCAGTTGTTATCCAAACCTTAAGCTAGCCAAAAGTACTTTGTGGGAAATGTATAATTTAAAACAAAAATCCTACTAAAAAGACGAAACTTAATTACCTAAATTGATCATTTTGCTCAGCATGTCAAAACAACTGCCTACTCTACGATTTTCCTTTCATAAACCAAATCGGTTTGCCAAAGCAAAATACCTCATTCTACAATTCTCTGCTCCAAAATTGCTGTCTTTTACTAATCACCATCTCTATTCTCTGCTAAAACAAATTTAAAATCTAACTTGCATGTTCCTGTTAATGTACAACAGTGCTATGATATATGTGTGTGTGTGTGTGTGTGTGTGTGTGTGTGTGTGTGTGTGTGTGTGTGTGTGTGTCTTAAGTTTGCTTAGAAGACTGAAGCACCAGCTGAGCCCATGGAGGATCTGGCAGGCAGGGAGTCTGAGGAACCAAGTCTTAGTTCAGTGTCACATTTAAAGATCTGGTTTTGTTGATGGCAATGAACAACAAGCCCATTTGTTCTTTATTCACTGAGACATAAATGGCACACTAAGATTAAAAAGGGGAGCCAAGCAAATCTGGCAAGAGAATATGCTGAATATAAGAGACACCCAAAACACAAGTTTTGCCTAGAAATTTATTTTCAAATTCAAAGACAGACTAATGACAGTGAGAAAACTGGATTACTTTAATATATTAATTATTTGGAGGCAATGATAAAATAAGCAGTCATGTTTAGATCTGTCTTCATTATTTTAAGTTTTTAATAATTAAAATATGAACATCAATAAGAGTCATATTCCAGAAATAGCTCTTGAAGTGAAAACCTGGAAACAATGACAATGCTAACATTAAATAAACTAAACATTTATATCAAGAATGAGGAATAATCAGATGCTAATCAAAAAAACCTTTCATTCTAAATTATCTTATTCTTAAAATAATCAGCTTACAGAATGAACTCTTAATACTGATTGGAAGCACTACTAGGATTTACAGAGTAGTAACTAGCAAAGATTCCTACAGACAAGATGGACATAATCTACATAAATGAATAGCTGAATTCACTTTTTTTTAAAAAGGTTACTAAATAATAGACTCAACCCCTGATTATGGGAAAATCAGATATATGATGTTAATTTCTAATTGCCTTTTCAATTCCAAAATTACTATTAATTAAATTATTAAAAACAAGTTACATTAGAGGCATAATTTTTTGTCTTTAGAAATCCATGCAGATGGCAACTTTAGTCTTCTAGTTATTACTAGTTAAAAATCAACAAGCATTTATTGCACTCTAATTATGTGCTAGATAGTGAACTAGGCCTAGAAATATAAAGACAGGAAAATGATCCTTGCCCTCAAGGAAAGATCAGAAAATTCAGGAAATATAAAAAATAAATATAAAGTGATTGGAGGATGAGAGGTAAGAGGAAGGAAGGGAGGCTCTCAGGATAACACTAGGCTATAACCTGGAAGACTATAAAATTGGTGGTTCCTTTGACATATTAGGAAAAGAAGTAGGTCTGGAGGAAAAGCTAACAAGTTCAATGTGGAAATACTGGTGGACATACTGTCCAACAGTTGGGTTCAAAATTTCCAATAGACAATTGGTGGCATCTCAGGGGAAAATGTCACTTATGCATCTAATATGATTTATTTTTAATAAAGTTTTAGAGTTGAAAAAGGTATTAGAGATTAGTATAATGTATCTGATTTTCCCATAAAGGAGTTAAGTCTATTATTTAATGGTTTCATGTATAAAGAGAAAAGAAATTGGGCTGCAGGACAGAGCCAGGCCAGCCACAGGGATGAAAGAACCAGCAAACAGTGCCATCTTGCCAACTCAGAAAAAAGAGTGAAGGGGGAAAGAAGGGTGAAGATGGAGAGTGGACTATCAGTTATGCCATTAAGAGGTCTCTGATAACTGGAGAAAGCAGTTTAATTAAGGGATGAGATCAGAAAAATTCAGAACTGAATAATGAGATTAAGATGTGGAAGTAGTATAAGAACTCTCTCAAGGAATTTGGCTGGTTAAAGAGGGGAAATAGAGGTTGGTACTTTGAAGGGGGAGGCAGGATAGTATAAGAACTCTTTCAAGGAATTTGGCTGAGAAAAGAGGGGAAATAGAGGCTGGTACTTTGAAGGGGAAGGCAGGGTCTAGAATGGGGGAGACTTGGCCATATCTGAAGCCTCTCTATGGTAAATAGTAGAAGTAATAACTTATCTTTATGAACTTTGGGTGTAGTGCTTTAAAACCTCTGACTTATGTAATCTCATCTGACCTGACGTTAATTCTGTGAAGTAAATATTACAGTCAGTACTGTCTTGGAGAGATAGGGAAACTGAGGCTTAGGAAGATGAAGTGTTGAGGCTAAGGTCATATGATTTATCAGGTTCCAAGCCAAAATTCAGGTTATACTGGGATGAAGATGATTCCCTATCCAGTGTTCTCCCAATTATAACAAGGTGATTCTCTACATAAATAAAAAACTATCTATTTGTTAAGAAGATCAACTTTGGGAGTTTAAATTTTAAAATAAAATTGAGCAATTAGTCAAATGCTTATAGGAGAATAAATATTAGGACATGTAATAATTATAGGATCAAAATGGCAGAGAGATGAGATGGATTCTTAATGGTATTCATTGGGTTCATATTAAAAAGTGTCAATACTGATTTAGTCAAAATTTCATAATGAGAGACTTGGAAAAAGAAATGGCAAATTAAAATAAAGGACGTAAAAAAAAATTTAGGGCTCTCCACTAGAATGACAACTCTTTTTCAGCTTCCTAAGGAAAAGGTCTGTCCACATCATTTTCCTCTTCAAAAACTTTCCAGCACCTTTACCTACTGACTAAAATAGAGACTTCTTAGCCTATCTTTATTTAAGGCCCTCTGCAATGTGGTTCCAAATTGTCTAGACAACCTTATTTCACAATACTACATCTCCATTACAAATTCTAGCTTCAGGCCAAATGGAATGATGAACTGTAGCTCTATCTCACCCTGTCCTCTTCATGCACTTGTTTGGACCATCCCAACTTTCAAATCTTCTCTATGCTTTTTTCCTATCAACCTGCTGAAATCTTTTATTTCATTCAAGGCCCAGTTAACTATCACCTCTTCCATGAGGACTTCTCTGAACTATTTTAGCCTTCTAATGAACCTCTCTCTGGGGATCTCTCTCTCTCCTTTGTCCTCATTAGTCTATCTCTCTTAGGGCAATAAATCATATCTGTCAGAATGCTGGGCCAGAACTGAAGCCACAGGTGAATTAAGCTCCAATATGGGGCTTCTTCATCCCTCTGGTCAGGCTTACACTTAGGGCTAAAAACACTTCAGAGAACAGGTTCAAGAATAATACAAAGCAAAGGTAGCAAGCAAAAGGATTTAAGAAACAATCAAGTCTATAGAATACTGGACTGGGGTGACAAGAAGTTCCCTAGTACAAACCTCCTCTTTGAATAACATTTTGGGACTTCTCTGACTTCTCTACCACGACCCTATATAAGTTTACAATTGGGAAAACCCCTTCTCCCTGCAAGATTCCTTTAGCTTTGGTGACTTTATCTGATCACCATCACCCTAAGTCATTCTGGCTGAAGGGTGGAGCCAAACTTCTATTTAAGGAACATCTCCTCATATCTCACCTGGCAGAAGTACTATGGAATTTCTACATTTCCACCATGTCTCACAGTCAGGTACTTTTCCTAGCTTTCTTCCCTTGATCTTCCTCCAGTATTTCTAGTGAGCCCTTGAGGCTCATTAGAAAGTCAAAGCAAATTATAATGCTTGGATTAAATAAATCACTAGAGAGGATGGAGAGTTGGAAAGTAATACAAAGAGCCAGTATGAGTCCTTTTCTATTATTTGTTGTGTGTGATAAATTTGTTCTTTGTTCCATGACTTATTAGCTTATGTGACAAAGAAATTAAAGACTGTTAACTGAAAGCAAAATAGGCAAATTTTAGATTTCCAAAGATAACCCAGGATGGAAGCAAACCAGTCTCCATACTACAACTACCAGCATCATCACCACCAGCATAAATATATAAACACACACACACACACACACACACACACACACACACACTCACTCTCACAAACTCACACAGCGTATGAATATAGAAAAAACCCAAAGATTGATGATCCTGGTCAGCATAAACATAATGATTAAGTCGTGGGTCAAAGGGATAATTATAATTATGGAATAATTATAAGTAAACCATTTTTTACATATGCACAAATAACAAAATTAACTTATTCTGGAAATGTTCTTATGAATAATGTTTTAAGGATTAAATCAATTATAGAAATAGTAAAGTTTTCTCTAATGCTAAAAACTTAACATTTAGACTAAAAAGATGTTACATGTTAGACTTTTAAAGATACATATACTTTAAGAGTAACAGTAAGCCATATAGCCACCTAACAAGGCCATTTATACTTAAAAATTAAATTTCACATATTGTCCAATAGCACCATTTCTCAAAGACCAATGGACTAAGCTATAGCTCTTGGATTTCTCTAGAACTCTAGAATTCTCAAATGAGATACTAGCATTGTGGGAACTTAAAATATGAGGAAATGTGGATTTTTCTCCTCAAAAGGCCAACATCAAAACATTTTTTAAAAAACTAACTGAAGAATCTTATAAACAACCAGTAATTACAATCTACTGTAAGTAGTCTGCAATATAAACTCTGTGTGTATATGTGTGTGTGTGTGTGTGTGTGTATTCAGTAACCAAATTTTGCAAATCCTCATGAGAGGCATAATAATTTAAAAAATAAGGGATAAATCCAAGGAGAAAATAGTCCTAGGTCATTAATGTCCACATTCAAATGTCATGTGACATTCCTTTCTGTATCAACTTCTCCATTTAATTTTGTCATGGACAACTTTCCACAAATATATGAGAAGTAATGTGCTTTCTGCCAAAGAGGGTCAAAGCAGTTTGCACTTCTAAAAATATATTAATTATGACTTGTATCATGAAATTTATAGAGCATCTTTCACCTTGAACTATTTTGGGACTTCCCTGAAATGTTGTAACATAGCACGCTTACAGGTGTAAATGAACAGTAATCCAACTTGGACCTCAGAGTTCTAACTGGTGTGACATGTGACAAGGATTTTTACATGAAAAACAAATACTTCTAGATTATTCTCTAAAGAAATTTGTGGAAAAGTGGAAAGAACAATGAACTAAGCACCCAAAGGATTGGATTCGTGTGCCAACTCCCACAGGCAAACTGATTAACTTCTCTGGGCTTTTGACATTTTTAATATCACTTATAAATAAGAAAATAAAGAAACCAGTTCTTTAAATGATAGTGTTATTTTTTAGACTTAAATGTGAAAAACAATTGTCAGTCTCCTTAAATTACGAATGGTTGTTATCTGGACATCCCCTACCACCATCCACCAGTAATCTGTAACTTTTAAGAATGGTTTCTTTCATCTTCTCTCACAATGCTTTCTTTTTATACTATCCCCATTCTAATTTGTGATATATTCATCAACATATGGTGAATATGTGTGTATGTATACACACACACACACACACACACACACAGATTTTCTTCACTAGCTTAGGTTTAAAAGTTCCTTAAAAGAAAGGAGCCTCATTTGTATGGTATGACAGGTATGGTACAGGTAGGTGACACAGTGTACCGAGGACTGGGCCAGGAGTCAAATCCTGACTGAATTCAAATTTAGCTTCAGATACTTGCTAGTTATGTGACTCTTGGCAAATCACTTATCCCTGTTTGCCTTAGTTTCCTGGTCTGTAAAATGAGCTGGAGAAGAGTTAGGTTCCTTACTAAGTGTTAATGAGATAATGAGATTATTAGGTTCTTACTAGGTGTTAAGTCAGTACTTAACAATTCTCTAGTTCCGGCCTTTGGTCGGAGTTTTACCCCTTTGAACTTCTGGGGAGGAGCTTGCATGCTTACAAGGAGCAAGTTCATTGGTTGAAGTATTTTTTCCCAAAAGCCCCTGAGTTATTCCACGTCCATTCTCTGGGAAGATAAAGGAGGCAACATTGAGCAAGGGAAAGAGGAGTCTCTACTCTAGGTTAAAGTTGGCGGCTGTGGCTGAGAGATTGAGTTGAGACAGCAGATCTCCTCCCAGAGAGCAATCGGCAGTTTCTGGAGACAACAGAACATTACAGAGAAGGAAATGGCAAATCATTCCAATATCCCTGACAAGAAAACCACAAATAGGGTCACAAAAGTCAGATATAACTAAAAAAAAACCCCAAAAACAAACAAACAAACAAAAAAAACCCTCAACAATAAAGTGGACAGAGATCTATGTGGCTTCTCAGTCAAAAGAACCTGTATTTAATGCTGTCTCTGTCACATGACTGCATAATATGGACAACTAAATTATTTCTTTTGATTAGAAATGATGCCAATATAAAACAAGCAGTTTCCTACACAAATGATCTCATTTGTGATGATAAATCTAGTTCTCCCCCAATCTTTAAAAAAAAAAGTGATGATATCCCTTTAAAAAAAAAAAAAGTGATGATATCAGTCTGACTAAGATGACAGAAAAAGGAAAATGACAAATATGTGGGGGAGGCTGTGGCAAAATAGGTACATCAGTGCCCTGTTGCTGGAGCTGCTAACTGGTTCAGCTGTCATGGAAAACAATTTGGAACTATGCTCAAAAGGCTATTAAATGTTGCATACCTTTAGAGCCAGCAATACTGCTACTGGGGTCTATATCCCAAAGAGATCAAGGAAAGAGAAAAAGAACTATATGTATAAAAATATTTGTTGCGGCTTTTTTGTGGTGGCAAAGACTTGAAAATAGGGGGTTTACTTATGAACTATAAGAGGGAATGACTGAACAAGTTATGTTTTTCAAATGTGATAGAATATTATTGTGTTGTAAAAATGATAAAAAGGTGCTAGTTTCCGAGAACTTGGGTATGAATTCCAGTTCTGCAACTTACTATCTGTAGGGATCCCTTTACCCCTCCTACCTACCCCCTGCTTTTCATCTGTATAATGAGGGAGTGGAAGGAGTTCTCTCAATCTTATCACTTGACCTTTGCATCTCCCACAAAATCTAGTACAGTACATAGTATAGTAGATACTTAAAAGTTTTCTTAAATGGACAGATACTGACATACACTGTATTTAACATATACTTAAACATATTTAACATGTATGGGACTACTTGCCATTAGGGGAGCAGGTGGAGGGAAGGAGGGGAAATGTTGAAACAGAAGTTTTTGCAAGGGTGAATGTTGAAAAATTACCCATGCATATGTTTTATATATAAAAAGCTATAATAAAAATTGTATAAAGTAAAAAAGAAAAAGAAAAAATGGGCAGATACTGGTGAAACATTATTATTATGCAAAAGAAGCCTTTAGAAGAAAAATATTGGAATTACTAAATTATAAATTTCCTCATGACTTAACTGTTAAACAAAAGTGAATTAATGCAATAATTTCTCTCATCTTTTCTGTGCCAAGGAGTCAGAAGCAGATTGAGCACATCTTCAACTGCTGGAGACTTTGTACTTTGATTTTCACCTGGTTTTAATTTGTTTAAATATTTCATAATTTTTTTTAATTATTCATATTTCATAATTTCAAAAGACTTCAATTTTCATTTAACATTGGGGAATCAAGCTCAACAAACATACCTTCAAGAGCTAACTGTTCTGACTACAGTTCAAGACTACAGTCTTGTGTCCTATAGGCTAAAATATAAAGTGTTTTGTTTTTTTTTTCTCTTCCAAAATTGCTATTTATTCCTTGACCAGGTAGAGGTATATTCAGTATCTACCATTACTGTGGGTTTAACACTCAAGAAATGTTTGATAAACACACAAATACCTACAGCACTTAAGAACTACTCTGAATGAGTCTATACACTAATCAGACCTCCAACAAATTTGAACATGCCTACTGGTAAGCATAAGGCGAAAAGTCTTTTTTTACTTTAATGAATAGGCACAGAATGGGTCCCTTGTTGTAGGGAAGAAGGTAATGTAAGAATTCTCTGTATAAACTTCTACCTTGATTATCAAGGAATGGGAAAATGAACATCTCAGTAAAGTATTAAAAAAAATCTTATTTAAAAAAAAAAAAATCCAAATTGTCTTAGAATGTCCAAGAAAACAAAGGGATGGGAAAATAAGAACTAAGCAGAAGAATTTCCTTATAAAACGTGATGTGTGTGTGTGTGCTGCGCATGCATGCACACATGCCCCAACTAAATTTACCCTCCCCCCTTAATCTTGGCTCCCAATATACCTGTCAGCCCAAGTTCTCAGAATTGAAATAGAATCTACTATAGAAGTAGATCACCAAGAAATAAGATTGCAAAGGTCTTCCTGTTCTACACAGTTAATATCTTCTCTACGTAAGCTGACCTTAGAAATTCTTGGTATATAATAGTGTAAAAAATAATTTGTGACTTGCTTAACATTTATACTTAGCTGTCACCACCATACCATTAGCATATATGATTATATGTGTCAAATTAACATTATTATAAATTATATGATCACAATAGCAAACTCCGTTCACATATTTTATCTCAAAAGATTCTGGCTAAAGTAACACTCATCTGCTTAAAATGATTGGGTTTTGTTAAATTAGAAAGAACACAACAAAGGTAGATGCAAAGCAAACATACAAGCCAAGCACTAAAGAAAACTCTAACAAAGTTTTTAAAAATTTCTTTTCAAAGTGAAAATTACAAACAAATTCCAATAAAACTTTTCTGTTTTTTAAAACCTCTAGTACTATAGTTCAAAAGATAATTATCTGTAAAGCCTAAAGCTTTTCTCCTAATTGGGTAAAAATTTCTATTTCTCTCACATAAATTACTACAGTACCCCAATCATTTTGGTAAAGAAAAAAAGTTCCTTTCATCGTTAGTCCAGCTGGACTGCTGAATGTCCCAACAGAAAGCAGCAGAGCTGAGTACCCTGGCAGCTGTTCTCCTGACTGCTGAAAAGAAAGACTCAAACAATCCCACCTTCACACTCACAAGGAGCTAATGTTTTTCTTGCAGCTTTATAGCAATTTATTTAAGAAATATTTACCGAGCACCTACTATGTGCAAAGGCCCTGCACTTAGTGCAGTGAGAAATGCAAATATCAATAAAATATCCTTACATTATGACACTCAAAAAGTTTTTCAAATGAATGTGAACAAAGAGTTCTCAAAAGAATTGCAGACTACTAATGATCACATGAAAGAATGCTCCAGGATCAATAATAATAAAAAAAACTGCAAATGAAAACAAATGACAGCTTTTACCTCACATCCAACAAACTAGAAAAGATGACAAAAGATGGAAGTCAGTATTGGTGCATTAGAGAATATAGGCAGACTATCATAGTTTTGTTGGTGGAGTTGTAAATTGGTCTGACCATTCTGGAAAGTAATTTAGAATTATGTGAATATGACCAGAGTGTCCCTATCCTTTGACTTAGAGATCCTACTACTAGGCATACAATCCAAGGAGTAATATTAAAAGGAAGGGCCTCATATACAGCCAAATTTTATAACACAAAACTGGAAACAAAATCGACGACCATCCAGTAGGGACTAAACAATCAAATTGTGGTACACAAACGCAATTCTTACAAGGCTACAAGAAATGATAAATATGATGAATATAAAGATGAAGGGAAGGGTTTATATGAACTGATACAAAGCAAAATAAACAGAAGAAAACAACAGACAAAAACAATGTAAAAGAACAATGAAACAATAGAAATTAAACACTATGAAAACATAATTACTAAACTGCTTGCATATGAAGAGATAAGAGAAGACATACTTGCTTCTTTGCAGAATGAAGAGACCAACAGGGATGTACAACACTGCATATAACATCCAACTTTGGATTTGTTAATTATATTTGCTGAACTTTTTGCTCCTTCCTTTAAAAGAAAAATCATTTATTAATTTTGAGAGAAGAGGAGGGAGGGTTATAGTGGGGAATACAGGAAATATTAAAGCAAAAATAATATTTTAAAAAGTAAATGACCACCAAAAAAATAACTCCCCTGAAGTATTTTCCCCATAAGAGATATTTAATAAAACAAAAAACCTAACTTAAGGTGAAAAGGCATATGGTCTCATTCCTCCAAATATAAAATTAATAAGTGTTCTTATTAGCATACATAGTGTTCAGCAGATAGTGGCTACTGAAATAAAAGCCATTAACTAAACCAAGTGCTTTAATAAATATATTTCTAGTGGAAAATGTATAGAGTTATAAAGACAGGGAAAAAAATTAACACAAGCATTTTACCCACATCTAAAATGCAGCCTAATCCAAAATAAATCATAATTACCTATGTCACCAAATTGCAAGGAGGAAATTTGTGGACACAGAGCCACAGAACTGCACATATGTCACAATAACATAACTATTCAACATTTTGATGAAAGCAGTTAAGACAAACAAACTGTCTCAAAACCCTAAATGCACCTGAGTGTACATAGATAACTGGAATTCAGGATCCATATTCATGAATATTTGGCCAAAGACTTGATAATCGTCTCCATACAGTCAATAAAAAGAAAACAGCTTCCTTTGAACTTCCAAACCACTATAATTAACATCATTACCCTTGTAAAGAATTTCTCAAGACTGTAGAAACTGGAAATTTTAGCAACTGGCAAAAAAAAAAAAAAACCAAAAAAAAAAAAAACTTGGCTATTTCTTATACAGGCATTTATGAACCACTAATATTAATCACCACCCAATCATATTAGAAGATCACCGAACTGAGAGTTATTCCTACTCTGGCGTCACAGGATTAGTAACAAAAAAACCCCCCAAAAAACAAAACAAAACAAAAAATTCTCTTCAAAAGGCCTAGGCCCACTATATACACGTTCTGGAATATTATATTTTCAAATGGGGTAGCATAAGTAAGGATGAAAGGAAAAAGTTAGCCTTTCATGTTTCTTGGTTCAGTCAAAAGACATCACAGTATAAAAGTGAAAATGTGACATACATCAATACCTCAATGGTACAGTGATTAAAGATGGTTCTAATTCATCAATCCTTTGTTTACTGTGTACACAAATACCATGGGATTTTTCCCTTTGGTTCTTGTATCCATCAGAAAGAAAAATCAAGAACCATAATGTTTTAAATGACAAAGATAACATTAGCTAAGTTTATTTAATTCTACACTTTCCTCATTTAAACATCTGAATCGGAATCTGCTCATTGGATCCAAAGGGTATTAAAAAAAATTCTGACTATCTTTTGTTGAGATATATAAAATATGTATGTCTTCAGAACAAGTGAATGGTCTTAAAGCCAATAACTATATTAATGGGTATAGTAATTAGAATGAATTTACTATTACCTAAAAGATCTATTCTTGGAAATTTTAGTTAGGTCCATGAATAATCAGAGAACAATCTTCTAAAAACAACTCTCTTAGGTTTTGCAAAGGTCAATTTTGAAAAATTACCCATGCAAATGTTTTGTAAATAAAAAGCTTTAGTAATAATAATAATAATAATAATAATAATAACAACAAAGAACATCTCTCATAACCAACTAAGGAAATTGACTCATTCAATATTTTTCTAATAACAAAAAGATTTTTATGTGAAACTATTCAGGTTGTTTTTAAAGCTTAGGAATTATAAACTTACCTGGAAAAGACACTTAGATTAATACCTTATTAAAAAGTTAGCGAAGCACTTTTCACACATTATCTCAATAATCCTGTTATATACATTTTTCAGATGAAACTGAAATTAAATAAGACAAGCCCAATAGTTACACAGTAATAATCAAATCTAAATAGGTTCTGTTTTCTGATCCACAAGACCTTACTGCCTTCATATGTAAACTATCATAAAACAACTGGAAAAAAATTTTTTTTTTTTAACAATTTCAATACCCAAAATATGATTTGTAAACTCTGAGAATTTTTTAAAAGCACAGTGCCATAATAATCTCATTTATTTATTTAGTTAGTTTTTGCTGAGGCATTTGGGGTTAAGTGCCTTGCCTATGAAGTGTTAAGTGTCTTGCCTATGAAGTGTTAAGTGTCTGAGACCAAATTTGAACTCGGGTCCTCCTGACTTCAGGGGTGGTGCTATAATCCACTGCGCCACCTAGCTGCCCCAATAATTTCATTTAAAGAGAGAAATTACCAATTTTTTTTTTTAATATTTCAAATATTAAAAGTGTGGGACATTAATATATGAATTTCTACTATTGATTAGAGAAATGATAAATGATAAATATTGGAGGGGATGTGAGGAAACTGGTACACTAATGTATTGTTGGTGGAGTTGTGAAATGATCCAATCATTCTGGAGAGCAATCTGGATTATGCCCAAAGGGCAATCAAACTGTAATGGAAAAAGCAATTCCATTACTGGGTCTGTCTCCCAAGGAAATCATGAAGGAGAGAAAAGGACCCACATGTGCAAAAATGTTTGCAGTAACTCTTTTTGTGGTAGCCTATCAGTTAGGGAATGGCTGAACAAACTGTGGTACATGAAGGTAATAGATTATTATGGTTTATATAAAAAATAATGAACAAACTGATTATAGAGAGGCCTGAAAAGATTTATACAAACTGATGCTGAGTGAAACAAGCAAAACCAGGAACAAATTGTACACAATAACAGGAAGATTGTGTGATGATCAACTATGAAAGGCGTGGTTTTTCTCAGCAGTTTAGTGATCCTAAGCAATCCCAAAACACTTTGGACAGAAAATGCCATTTGCATCCAGAAAAAGATCTCAGGAGATTGAATATAAATCAAGACATGCTATGTTCCCTTCTTTTTTCTGTTTTTTTTTTCTCTCTCCCCCATGATTTTTCCCTTTTGCTTTGATTTTTCTCTCCCAACATGATTCATAAGGCAATGTGTATCAAAAATAAACTTTAAAAATATACAAATTTCAAAAATAGCTATTCTTTTCCACTTCAATACATCAAAATTCCTTTTTTTTTTTTTTTTTTTTTAAATGTAGATACAGGAAAAAAGTCCTTGGAAGACAAAGGAAATAAATATTCATCTGTTGTTGATAGGACAAGATTTAAATTTGGAATGGTCCTTAGAAATGACCCACTTCACCTCATCATTTTGTGACAGGAAATCTGAGACTGGAGAAGACTACACACAATTTGTCCAAGGTTAGTAAGCAGGAGAAATGGGATTAAAATACAGGTCTTGAGACTCCTCCAAATTGAGTATTTCAGCCACCACACAAGGATACTTTGAAGTTAACATTCTGATAATTCACTTAAAATATTAAGTTTTGAAGTACTATACTAAACAATTTACTTTTACACAGCAACTTTAGAGATAACCTCATTTATAACTATATCATGTTTCATTGTTCATATCTGAAAATGAAACTATAATAACAAACAAAACTGAATTCAATGATAGCATAGAATATTATGGGCTTTTTCCCATTAAAATGTATTAACAGCAAGTAAAATAGTAAAATAAAGGTTAATGAATAAGTTCTGGGAAAAATATAGCATGAATGACTTTTATTTGTTTACCTAGCAAAAATGATTTTTGCCTAAGTAGATGTTCCAAGTAGAATGTAATACAGAATTGCACCTCTCATTCAGGTTATTGACATCTGAAGTAGATAATTTGTTTAGATAAAAAGATTAGATAAATAGATGAATGGATGAATGTTAACATTATTTAAAATTTTGAATTCCTATTTCTCTTCCTCCCTTCCAGATCCTTCCTCACCTCTTAAGAAAGCAAGTAATACAGTATCAATTATCTATGTAAAACTGTGTGTGTAAAACATATTTCTATCTTAGATAAGCAAAATTTGTCCCAACTGCAAACACCCTTCTCTTACTATCAAAGTCAAGCACATGAAGCAAATTTTGCCAGCTTTGATAAATAAAGTGAAATATTTCGGGTTGTCTCACAATTCAGAACTAAAATCCAGATAACTAACCTGAAAATCAAAAAAGAAAGACTACCTTCATCCCAATTTAATTTTGTACCTGAAGAAAGGATTGCAGAACCCAAGTTCTGCAGCATTCACTGGGGTGCTATTTTGTTATAATTATATAAAATAAAATTAATTATAATGAATCCACAAATATTTCTTAAGCATTTACTATGTGTCAGAAAGAATACAAAGGTAACAATCCCATCTTCAAGGAGCTCACATTTAATGGGGAAAATACCATGTATATATGTATGTATAAGCCTCAGAGAGGAAAACTATCAGTAGAACAACCAGGAAGGGCCTGGTCCTACACAAGTTTGTGCTTTAGATTAATCTTGAAGAAACCAGAAGTTCCAAGACGGAGATCAGGAGAGGAAACATCAGCCCAAAATGCATGGAGGAGAAAAAAAAAATCTTCAGGTATACATGGAGAGAATGTGTAAGAAGATTGCATAGATGGGAAGAGCTTTCTATGTCAGAAGAGTTTTTCATTTGATCCTAAAGATAGGAATAGGGAATCATTGGAATTTGTTGATGGTGAAGGAATGTGAAATGGTGAGACTTGTGCTTCAGGAAAATCATTCTGGCAGGGATGTGGAAACCAGACTTAAGAGTTCGGGGAAATTTAAAGCCAAAAGACTGATGAGGAGGCTGGTGGAGTATTCCAAGGATCTTAAACAAGAAGGCAGAAATGAGGAGAGAGAAGGGAGACCTCATGGAGACAGAAGAAATGACAAATTATGGCATCTGATCTTATAGGTGTGATGCAGGAAAGTAAGAAGTTGAGAATGATAAAAAAAAAAGAGTGCCTAAAAGGCTGGCTAGTTGTAACAGGGAAGTCAGGAAAAGGAATCAGTTTCAAGGGGAAAATTGATTTTTATTTCAGACATGTTAACCTGAAATCCAGCTCAAAATGTTCAGTAGGCAATCAGTGAAGTGAGACTGAAGCTCAGAAGACCAGAAGTGGATGAAATCTTCATGGAGACGATGAACCCATATGATCTTTCAATACTGTCAACTAAGAGATTTCCAAAAGGGGAAAAAAAAAAAAGGTCTCAATATAGAATGTGAGTATACAGCCACACCAAAGGAGACTAAGAAGGAATAGAAAGAAAGGAAAAGAGCCAAGAAAGAGATGTGAAAAGTCAGAAACGAAAGGATATTGAGAAAGAAAAGGCGATTTTGTTAGATGCTGTAGAGAAGTCAAGAAAGATGAGGACTGAGAAAAAGAATACTAGAGTTTGTGGTCAAAAAAAGCCATTTCACTTGAATTAGGAAGAAGAATGTCATATTGAAGCAGTAGAATCATGAAGAGTAGAAAAATTTCCAATGAAAAAGAGCTAGTAGGGTTGTTAGGATCTAAGGTGGGGATTGGGGAAGAGGAAGAATATTGACAGGAATATTCCTATAATAGAGAAGACAGAAGAGGATGAAATCAAATGAAAAATTCATTAGACTGTAATGTAGGAGGAAGTTATGGGTATGATCTCAGAGGTATAAGAGAGAAGAGAGATGGATTATGGAAAGTTCATGGTGAATGGTCTCAATTTTCCTTGGTAAAGCATGGAACAAGCTCCTAAATTGACAGACTGAGGAAGGTGGTGATATGGTAGAGCTGAACCAAGAAGAAAAGGTTTGGAACACTGAGAGAAATACATAGAAAATTAGAGAAGATTAAAAGAATTGCCTTGATGCTTGGATGAAATGAGATACTATTGATTTGTTAGAGGACTCCGACTGACATGAGGAAGTAAGGTAGAAACAAGAATAGCAGTAATCAGGGATTAGGGTTTGATAAGACATTGAGCAGCAACAGGATAAGGAATGTAAGAGCAGAGCAGATTTAAAGGTAAGGATCAATTCATTCTTTGTATTTACATTGAAGCCCCATAGTATGAAACGGAAGGGAAGGGAGGGAGGGAGGGAGGGAGGGAGGGAGGGAGGGAGGGAGGGAGGAAGGAAGGAAGGAAGGAAGGAAGGAAGGAAGGAAGGAAGGAAGGAAGGAAGGAAGGAAGGAAGGAAGGAAGGAAGGAAGGAAGGAAGGAAGGAAGGAAGGAAGGAAGGAAGGAAGGAAGGAAGGAAGGAAGGAAGGAAGGAAGGAAGGAACAATTTTAAAAGATTCTTTTAGAGTCTGTACATTAACAAGTTGAGAGCAGTCTAGCAAAGAAGACAAAGAGCCTCTTCAGAAACTTGGTCACCAGCAAAAGAATCAAGATCTCTAAATGCACCTGACAATCATCAGACTTATTAGTATGTTCACTATTGAAAGAATATAATCACAGATCTAAAGTCTAAAATAGAAAGAATTTGCCACTTGAAGTAATAGTCAAGCTTTGGAAAGCTGAAAAATTAATTTGGAATGCCCAATCGCCCCTTTGTGAAAAGTATGAGAAGAAAAGAAGAACTATGGCTTGGGTCACACCTTAGCCAAGGAAGCATAAAGTTAATGTCTTCTGGCTATTTTTCCTTTCTACTTCACTTCTCTACCTATTCTAATATCATCTACCAAAATACTTGTTTATCAGGATTTAGCCTAGATGATGCAGAAGACAACTAGGCAACTACTCTGAATCCACTGCCTGTGACCAAGGATCGATCTAGAGGTCCAAAGTTGGAAAGAACTTTAGAAATTCAAACCCCTTAATTTCATAGGTCTTCAGGGCAGCTGGGTGACGGTGAATAGAATCAAAAGACTGAAAATATTGAAGAAAATATGAAATATCTCTTAGGAAAAACAACTACCAGTAAAGCCGATTTCAAGAGAGATCATTTAGCAATTATTGAATTACCAAAAAGCTATAATTAAAAAAAGCCTAGAAATCATACTCCATTAAATTATAAAAGAAAAATGCCTAAATATCTTAAAATCAGAAAACAGAATAGAAATTGAAAGGATCCATAAATCACCACCTGAGAGAGAACCCAATATGAAAGCTCCCAGGAATATCATAAACAAATTTGGAGCTCTTAGATCAAGGAGAAAATACTATACTCAGACAGAAAATATTCAAATATTGCGGAACCACAATGATCACACAAGATTTACCAGTCACCAACATAAAAGAGTGGAAGACTTGAATGATATTCCAGAAGACAAAGGAATTAAGATTACAAGCAAGAATAACATACACAGAAAAACTAAGTATAATCCTACAGGGGTAAAAAATGGACACTTACTGAAATACAGGACTTTCAAGAACTGTTTAATTTTTTTTTTTTTAAAGATCAAAAGTAAATAGAAAATCTGACATTTAAACACAAGACTCAAGAGAAGCATAAAAAAGTAAATATGAAAGAGTAATTACATAGATTACTTGCAAAACATATTTCTATATTAGATAAGCAAAATCTGTCCCAACTGCAAACACCCTTCTCTTACTATATAAATGATATAAGTTAAACTGTTTATATTTTCATTATGAGAAGATGCATTTAACTCCTAAATACTTTATCATTATTAGAGTTTACACAAACAGAGGTCATAGGTATAATGCAAACCTAATTTTCTGATGTAATAAATATAACATAAGAGGAGAAAAAAAAAAAAGCTGGAAGTGGAATCAAAAGATGATTTGAATCCAGATGCAGTTTATTTCCCATGTGATTTGGGGCAATTCATTTGTCTTCAACAGTCCTCAGTTTTTTCATCTGCAAAATGTGGAAGGAGACTAAATCATCTCTCCTGTCTCTAAATCCAATGACCCTATGATTCTTTTGCTTTCCTTAAATCAGACTCTTAAGAATTATACAAAGGATGAGCTTTGGGATATATAGACAAGACTCACTCTGTAGTGCTGCTTGAGAGGGGAGGGGAGGTGGTGCCTTTAGAATTACTGCAGAACAGCATGAAACTTTTCCTCTCCCTTCCTTTGAAAACATCAATTCTAAAGTTAGTCTACTACAGGAACTTTTATAATCATTTTCTCTAAAAAAATTATTAATAGCTTTTTATTTTCAAAATAACATGCAAAGATAATTTTCAACATTCACCCTCAACAAAACCTTGCATTTCAAGTTTTTCTCCCTCCCTTTCCTTTACTCCTCTCCCCTAAGACAGCAAGTAACCCAATATAGGTTAAATGTGTATTTATTGTTATTTTCAAACACAGCACATACATAGCTACTTTCTAGTTTTGTTCTGTTGTTACACACTGCACTAAATTTTTTTTTTCTAGCTGAGACTGGGATAGGTTAAAGAGAAAGTTCTATTCAACTGCTTTTATTTCCAAAATGTTTCTTTAATTCTATGTAGCTATTTTATTTCCTAAAAACAATTGGCTCATTACAGAAGTTTACAAACATTTTCTTCAGGAAAAGGTCAGGATTATTAACTGAAACATTGTATTTTAAGAATAAAATAACAAGCATAGTTGACAAATTAGCCACTCGATACTATATTTTCTAGACTTTTGTAGAAGATGTTCTATGCTATAGGGCTCTGTGCCATAATAGGGAAAACTTCAGATTGAACACCATAACAAAAACATGCAATAAAATCAACAATAGCTTAAAGTTATATAGTACTTTAAGGTTTTCAAGTACAGAACATATTACAAAGCATGTACAAATGATATATTCCCATTTTATAGATAAGGAAACTGAGGTGGTGATTTATTCAGGGTCACCGAACTAATAAATATCTGAAACAAGTGCTGAGTTCAGGTCTTTGTGACCTCAAGTTCAGTGCTCTAGCCACTGTACCAAAAACAGAATTTCCAAGTTCCTGGAAAAGGCTGACTTACTGAACAGAATTTCATCTGATGAAAATTCCCTTTGAGAAAACTTGTGGGGATGATGAAGAAAGGCTCATGTGGAAGGTAGAAGGAAGCAGAAGAATAGCAAGAAGACCAAAGTGGATGGATCCAAAAGTGAGACAAGGACAAGTCCTGCTGAAGACAGATGCAGAGGGCTTTAAAAGCCCAGAAGGTTGTTTTAAATCTGAATACCTCAAGGCAATAAAGAACAGCTGGAGATAATATTCTATTTATGGCATGAAAGGGACAGAGAGGGGGACAGATCTAACACAAGATTATAACTATGGAACAATTTCAAATCCATATTTGTCTTTACTGATCTGCTCAGATTCAAGCTTGCTTCTGTACATATTTCACAAGTTATTGCACCTACACTTAAACTCTGATGATATGGTTAGTTTTCCTGAAATGGTTTTCCCCCTCTTTTTCTTTTGTCATAAGGGGGTAAGACTCTTGGTTCCAGAAAGGGTGCTGGGAACATTTGGAAATGTAGCTGTTGCAAAATCAATTGGTTCAGAGAGATGACTAAGGGTGTTATGAATCACAACAGTATTTTCACTTTTTTTTTTTTTTTGGCTGTTTTTTCTTTCTCATTTTTTTCCTTTTGACTTTTCTTGTGCAGAATGAAAAATGTAGAACCATATGTTTAGAAGAATTGCTCATATTTAACCTGTACTGGATTACTTGATGTCTACGGAAAAGTTTGTAGAAAGGGAAGGAGAAAAAAATTTGGAACACAGGAACAAATTTTTGGAAAAAATTTGCAAGGAATTTGCAAGGATGAATCCTGAAAATTATTTTTGCATATATTGTGAAAAATAAAAAGCTATTACTATATTTTAAAAAACAGTTGGTTCAAATTACCCAAATATTTCAAATCAATCATTTTTGCTGGCAAGAAACAATTTTACAAAAAGTACATGTGACAAATGGATAGGATAACTGGATTTTGAAAACTAGAAAGAACTTTTAGATCACATAATCCAAAGCATCTATTAAAAATGACCAAAGGGCATGGTTTAAAAAAAAAAAAAAAAAAAACTGCTAAGACTTAAGTAAACTGATGAAAAGTGAAATGAGCAGAACCAAGAGAACACAGAAATATTGTAGTGATGATTAATTGTGAAAGATTTAACTTCTCCAATCAATACAAGTATCCAAAACAATTCCAAAGGACCCTGGATTAAAAATGCTCTTCCTCCCCTCTCCCCAAGAGAAAACTGATGATGAACTCAGTGGAGGTTAAAGCAAATTTTTTTACGCTTTCTTTATCTTTCTTAAGGATTTTTGTGTGTTTTCTTTTGCAACATGGCTAGGAGGGAATTGCATTTTGCATTATTTTACATGCATAACTGATATATTGTTTGTCTTCTTAAGAAATGGGAAAGAAGAATTTGAAACTCAAAATTTAAAAAAAAAAAAGGATGTTAAAAAATTTTACAGGTGAGAAACAGTAAATGAAATATATTAAAAAGAAAAAAAAAAAAAACAGACATATAGATTCCAACTGTTCAATCATGAGAAAGTTCTGATTAAGATGCTCATTTCTAGGACGAAGCCCACAAACCACAGCAATTTGTTTGGATAAGAGATAAAGCATATTTGCTTCCTTTCATTACTGGTTATTTTAAGAGATACTCAATTGCCTGCTTTTCTTTCAGAAAAGTCATCACCAACTTTACAACATGACATTACATTTCCAAGTTAAATGGGACACTCTTCAATGTGAGAGTTTTACTGCTATTACAGGAGCTCATTCCTACTGACTATAGACCTCATTCCTCTGTCGATGTCAATGAAAGAAGGGAATTTTGGAAGAGTGAAAGTGCTTTGAGCTATACAAAATTATAAATGACCATACAGAATTATAAAATGTTAATTTTTAGAAACCATGTAGCTTGATGCCATTAATTTTACAAATGAAAGAACTGTGGCCAAAATCAAGGAGAGGGCTTGACTAAGGTTTTATCACTGTTCCAAATAGTATGGAACAATAGGAAGAACACAAGCCATTTAAGACATGAGTTAACACATGTACTATAACTATATTTTCAACATCATTATTGCTGTTATTACCTAGACCTGAATCCATCTCTGACCTTTACCTAGCTATGAGATCATGGCTAAGTTAATTAACCTCTTTAAGCCTCAGTTTCCTTGTTTCTGAAACTCCTGGAAAAAATAAGGCCTTAAGTGCTCACCATATAACAGTATGGTTTTGGACGCTAAAGAGGGGATCTTGAAAGTGAGGAGCTCTGTCAACCTCAGAAGTGTTATATGTCCAATGTGACCATTCCATTTCTAAATAAATCTTCTCACTTCCATACTAGTGCTCCTTCCAACCATGCAGATCAGCACACATCCATGCAGCAAGATCCTGTGTCTTGTTCCTGCCAATGTGCTAAGAAGCTTCTTTTCTCCACCTCTGGCCATTGTGTGCCTGCTAATGAAACCAACAGACTATCTGTCTCACTCATGACATGAAGAGTTTTGATTTTTTCTCTCTCTAGATGTTCTCCATTATTAAAGCCAGTAAAAGGTTTCTTTCAACTCTAAATCCACAATCTTATTATTCCATTCTTACACATGACTGGATATCACCCTGGATAGAGATCTATATAAATGTCTGCTATGCCAAGGGATGGCATGAAGCTAAGCATATTTTTCAATACTCAACTATTCCCTTCCTCCTCTTTTAACACAGAGTAGAAGTCCATGTGATGATGCAGGAAGGTAGGGAATAAAAAAGATGCACTTCTCAGATCAAGTAACTGCCTTTCTTGCTAGACATGATTTTTTGGTATCCAATTATATCTACCATAAAGTAAAAGGATTCTGAACTGGAAGAGGCCTTGTAAGTCGCTTGTCAAACTTCCTCTCTTTCACAGATGAGGAAACAGACCTCAAGCTAAGGTGACTATAGCCATAACAGGACTCAAATGTTGGGTCTTTCAGCTTGAGATTCAACATTCTTTCCACTTTATCATAACGATCTCCTTATGTATTTTGAAAAAGACCACTTTTAGCAGTTTTTAAAAAATAAATCTATCTCCAAAAAAGATGAAGGATATTCAAAAGTAAGGGCTATTTCTGAAGACAATTTCTAAGAATAACAAAGTGTTTTGAGAACAACAAAGTGTTATCAATGAAATAAGCAGAACTTCTAAGGAAGCTTGTTTGGAAGGGATCAATCAACATGTAGAGGTACAATTAACATCCCCTATGCTATCCAAATGGATTATCATTTGATCTTCAAGGTCCCCAGGTCCCCATTTTCTCTTACAAGCCAACTTTCTAAATCCTTTTCCTTAAAGCGTGTTCCATCCACAAATGTCTGAGCACATACTATCTGCCTGCACTGTATTGCTTTTTTGGTGGTTCAGTGCTAGTTTTTTCTTTTCTTCTAATTTGCTTTCCCTAACAACTTCTTCAGGAGCACAAAGGGCTGGCTCTTGTTCTCAGGCTACTTGTCCTAATACTCTGTGAGACTCCAATAGAGAAAGAAATAAATCAGAACATACTCTGAATAATTTAAAGGTTTGTATGCTGCTGAGTTGAGAAAGAAATCACATGTTTGATTACTATTTCCCTCACCAAAATAACAGCTGAAGTTGTGAGTACACTCTTCTGATACAAACTAGTACTGCCTATTAAGTAATAAAATCTATTTAAAGTCAGACACAGGTATGCTCAAAAGGAAAAAAAAAAAAAAAAAAAGCTGCTCTATTCACATCTCAAACACAAACTCTGACTGTGAGCATATACTTTGTAACATTCACCATGGATTCCTGTAAGCCAAGTACATCTTATAGGATTTAATTTAAAAACTCCTTTTTCCACCTACTATGGAAAAAGAGAGCAAAACATCCAACTCCTCTATCAAAAGCTACCCAAGAAAATTCATGAGTAAAGAAGAGCAATACCAAGGAAATAACTCAGGCCAATTCTTCAAAACAAATGGCATGAGCTTTGATGCCTTCGTGCTACTAAATACATCACCTTTATACAGCACTTAAAAAGCATTTCTGATGCAAGTATTCTGGAGCATCTCACCTATACCAAAACAAAATTATTAGTATACTTTAAACTCAGAATGGTATTAATTTGGTATTAATTAATTCAGCTTTCTTGTTGAAATGATATGGGGTCTCAAGTTCTAATCCTGACACGGACACTAACTAGCTTCGTAGCTCATTTGAAAATCCTCATTGTACAGTGAGAAAACTCACTTAGCTCGAGCAAATGAACTGCCCAGGATGATGTAGCTGGAATCTTGAGACCTGCATTCTCTTCACAACACAAAAGGTATGGCACTGACTTAGCCATTCTCTGGGCTTTTCAAGTTCTCCTTATCTCCACTTGACAGGGACCCTCATAATCAGCAGCCAATAGGAATTAAAACTTACGATAATTTAAGCCAGACATTAAAGAAATTATATAAAATGTTATTTTGCACAAAAATGAACATGACAAACACCTTTGACAAGTGAAATTCAAACCACATAAAACTCAGGACTCACTGAAAATTATTTCAGGCTATTGTAATAATTGCTGACAAAAGAAATTTAAGAATTATACATAGATTTTAGGATATGGACAAATCTTTTCAATAGATCAGAAAATGTATCTTAAAACAGGAACTTTAAAACATTAGGACAACCCATTCACTTTTATGTTTTTATTTCTACTTCAATTCCAACTTACTAACTATACATATACTATCCCTGATTGACAGCTGAAATGAGAACTAAGAGGTGTTTCTAAGAGATGACAAATGGCAGCTTTCTTCAAGTATCCAGTTTTCTGAAAGAGAAGTCTCCAGTGACCTGCCCACTAAGAACCACAGAAATTGGGGGTGGGGGGGGAAGGTGGAAAACAAACAACTTATCCACAGATAAAATTATTGTAGGGACAGTGAATGCTATAAATCTGTTGGTAAAGCTACGTACCCCAATATAAATTATCACCAAAGAAAGAAGCTCTCCTGGAGATGAAAAGACCTTCTAAGAATTCGCCACCAACAAACAATAACCAAACCCAATAGCTTTACTAATTTAATTCGACTCAAAATAACATTTACTGATCCCTCCTATGTGCAAAGCACTGGGGCTTTAAGTACAAAAGCAGTAACAGTCCTTGCCCTTATGGAGTTTCCACTGACCAATGAAAGCAGCTGCTGCCTCCTCCTTTCAGAAGGTGCCCCTTCTCCAGAAGCAGACTCCCTTCTCTAATTACCAGGGCCCCTTGTACCTCTCAGTGATTTCCATTTTACAGAGATTGAAACTTTAGTACTGAAATAACCAACTTCCCCCTTCCAGAATATAACAGCTCCAGGAAATCTGTGCCTTAGTCTTCCACATATCCAGTCCTAGCAGCTTTTTGTATAAAGCACATACCCAATACATATTGAACGAATAAACTGATACAATAAGCCTGTCACTGGTGATTCATCCTAATTAATTGAGATACCAGTTTACAGTACAGAACATCACACTGAAATATTGAGTCACTGCAAACATAAATGGCAATGGCCCCTGCAAATTAGCACTGACCTAACACTGACCTTCTGATCTGAATAATACTTAATTAAAGTAGTATATTAATCCTAGAGAGAAAGGTATGTTTCTATAAGCCTTCCAAACCATTCTGCTATATGGATCTCTTAAGAGTCAAAACTCATCAAAAAGTCATCAACCAGCACTACTTTTACAAGTTTTTGAATACCACATTACAAATGAATTATTCCGTTATTGTTCTGTAAGAAATGACCAGAAGGATGATTTCGGAAAGGCCTGGAGAGACTTATATGAACTGATGCTGAGTGAAATGAGAAGGACCAGAAAATCATTATATATAGCAACAGCAATACTATATGATGATCAATTCTGATGGACATGGCCCTCTTCAACAATGAGATGAACCAAGTCAGTTCCAATAGAGCAGGAATGAACTGAACCAGCTACACCCAGCAAAAGAACTCTGGGAGATGACTATGAACCACTCGTAGAATTCCCAATCCCTCTATTTTTATCCGCCCGCATTTTTTATTTCCTTCACAGGCTAATGGTACACTGTTTCAAAGTCTGATTCTTTTTGTACAGCAAAATAACTGTTTGGAGATGTATACATATATTGTATTTAACTTATACCTTAACATATTTAACATATATTGGTCAACTTGCCATCTGGGGGAAGGGGTGGGGGGAAGGAGGGGAAAAATGGGAACAAAAGGTTTTGCAATTGTCAATGCCGAAAAATTACCTATGCACATATCTTGTAAATAAAAAGTTATAATGAAAAAAATGAATCATTTCACTGTTTTTTCATTTTTAAAAATCCTTCTCAGTTTCATATCTGTAGTTAATTATTTGTACTAGGAACTCACAATCCAGTCAGGTCTGTGTGAGGATGAGGAGGGGAAGAAAACCTTCACTGGAAAGGAAAAACTTTTCCTTTACCATTATACATTCAAGAATTAGAAAATCTAACACTTACCTTTTGGAATAAAATGTTAAAGAGTTGATAGATTTTCCCACAAAAACACCTGATTCTTAAGAGGAACATTTGGTATTCAAATATGCACATGCACACATGCAGATGCATGCAACACAAATACACATACAATTTACTAAGTGCTTTATATAATTGATCTCATGTTCACAATCCCTGGGCCTCCGTTTTCTCACGTCTAAAAGGAAGAGGTACCTCCAACACCAAGCACAAGGACTTGTACATTAGTTGTTATTTTTAATATTACATAAATAAGGAGGACAAGACTTGTACATGCATATCAAAAATACAAGTCAAGAATATGAGACATGCAAAAGAAAGGCTTGGATGACGCACTATGAGAAATCTGCAGAGAGATTACTTTTAGAAGGGAGAGAGCTAATCTAAGCTGAGCCTTGAAGGGAGGGAGGGGATTTCAAGAGGCAGAGTTAGAGTAGGAGGAGAGAAGTAAAGTGTTTATTTCAGAAATCTGAGACTTCTTAAGCAAGAGGTATGAAGACCGGAGAAGGCAAGACAGGAATTGGGGGTGAGAGGCTGTGGGTGGTGAAGGGGGAAAATGATAAGTAGTCCCATTTGCAATGAAGAGTACTTGAAAGGGAGGAGTGTGAGAAAAGGCCAAAAAGGCAGGCTGGAACCAAAGAGCAGACATCCTGGGATACCAAGACATGGCATTCATACTTGATATCACAGACAATGGGAAGCTAATGACAATTTCTGAGCTAAGCAATAATGTGGTTAATACTGGACATTAGAAAGATCACCCAGGTAGTAACCTGAAGAACAAATTTATTTGAGAAAAAAAAACAAACAAAAAAAACTAACAGTCCCAAAAAAGGAGAGAAGGGAACAGCAGAGGAGAGACAATGGTAACATAAGATATTTTAGAGTTAGAATCTAAAGGACTTGGAAAGAAATTTAATGTGGGGAATTAAGGCCATATAAAAAGAATCAAAGACAACTAAAGTTTGGGGCCTGAGTGATGTAGGAGATGGCCACATCTGAACATAAATAAAGATATTAGGAAAGGGGATATGGCATAAAAACTTAGACATCTTAATATATTTTAATGAAACCAATGGACGTCAGATGAGTTTATACAAGATATGATTATAATTCAAGTAATATATTACCCAGTAAGTTATTCAAATAAATATCAAAGCATTAAATAAATGCAAGAAAGGTAAGAAAGTCAGTGACTTCAACCCTTTCATTGAAAGGAAAAGACATGTTTTATTCTTTAGGCTTTAATATAGATTTTAATTTTACCAACAGCTTTTGTCTTTCATGCAGAGAGAAGATAATTTTATATTTAAATCATTTAATTACTGTACAAAAACTTCTTTTTGTGTGTCTGGCCATACTAACTCCCAAGAAACTCCATTATCCAGCTCATCCTCACCGATTTTAAATTATCCTTCATTTGGAAGATCAGTTTTGTAATACTATTTGACTAATACTTAGATGTACCTATTCTTTGCTTAATGAAAAGACTAATTTTAATTGAAAAACTTTGATGAGACAGCAAAAGTAACATTATCTGAAACTTTTGCCAGTTGGAAAACTGTAAAGCAACCAACTTAGTAACCAAACCAAACCAACTGCAACATGAGAGGACTTTGAAAAAAGCCTGAAGAAAATATAAGGCAAGTTCTCTCTAACTTGAGAAAAACATTCTGCATTCTTTATACAAATATGTTAAGCATTAACAGATTTTTTTTCTATTTAATTTTTTTTATTATAGCTTTTTATATACAAAACATATGCATGGGTAATTTTTCAACATTGACCCTTGCAAAAACTTCTGTTTCAACTTTTCCCCTCCTTCCCTCTCCTAGATGGCAGGTAGTCCCATACATGTTTAAATATGTTAAAGTATATGATTAAAATAATTTTTTAAAAAATTGTTTTTAGTTAAAAAAGCAAAAGAGATTAAAGATGATCTACAATCATTTGAATTCAGCAAATGATAAAGCCCCCAGATATGTGAGTCACTGTGCTTAAGAACATAATGATGGAGTGATATAATGCCTACCACATAAGGACTTTTATCATCTATGAAAGGGGGAAGGGGAGATATGCAGCAATAAGAATTCAATGATGACTAAAGTGATTTCTAGACTAAGCACCATAAGAAAATATGAGAAAGACAAGTCATATTAGTCAGGTAAATCTAAAGAGAGAGAGACATGGAAGTACTTAAGGATTTGAGGCATACTGAGAGTCCCAGAGAGGGAGAACCTTAGAATGGAGACAGGAGGCTTCAAGACAGGACCTGGGAAGAAGAGTCAGTTGAGCGTGGTTGCAATATATCCCCAGTGCTTCTTTGTACAGTGACTGAACACAATCAGCACTTTCTAAATACTTTTTCAATCTGTCCATTCATGTAGCATATTTGAAGGAAAGTACTAAGAAAATAAGGCTGGGAATATAGATGGAAGTTGGACTATAGAAGGCAATAAATGCCAAGTTAAGAAATTTGTATTTTATGCTCTAGACAATGGGGAGCTAGGACACTTTTTGGTTAGGGAGGGAGTTAGAAGATTAATTTGGCAGCTGTGTGAAAGGAAGACAAACTAGAAGTAGAGACAACAGGTCAGGGACTATTACAAGAGGCCAAGGGAGGGCTTGAACTATGGTAATGGCAGGGTGAAGGCAAAAGTTAGGGAACAACACCAAAGATAGCATGAAGGTAAAAATGGAAATGACTTGATAACTGAATGGACTGCATGGTTGTGTGAAAGAAGAGTCCAGACATTTTAAGCTTGGATGAGCCTGGGACAATGTCAACAGCAAAAACAATGAAGTTAGAAAGTAAGCTAGTTTGGGTTGGGGCAACTAAATTTGAGGTGCCAATATGGAGGGGGAAAAGAAGAGCAGGCACTGTGCTAAGTACTTTAAAGCTCTCACCTCATTTGGTCATCACAACAACCCTAGAAGGCAGGTTTTTAAACTCCATTTTATAGCTGAAGAAACTGAGGCAAACACACCAGAAGTGATCTGCCCATTGTCACACAGGTATAAGTAAATGCCTGGGGCCAAATATGAACCTCAGGCTTCTGACTCCAGGCCCACTGTGCCACCTAGCTTCCAGGTCTAGCAGGGAACAAGGAATTCAGGACTAAGGCATAGATTAAGTCAGAATCATGTACATAGACTGGAGAATCATCATATGCAAAGAGAGGATAATTAAAGCTACAGGGGTAGATAAGGTTACCAAAGGGAAGAGGTGGTTCTATAAAAAGCCCTTAAGATTTAAATAGAAAGAGGCCCTTAGAGAGCATCTAAGTTCATCTCCTCCTCTCTCCCCCCCCTTTTAAAGATGAGAAAACTGAGGCCCACAGAGCAGGCAATCCAATGCCTTCCTGTCTTATAAAGCACTGGGCAAAACTTCAAATACTTTATCCATCTCAGTAATTATTTAGTGTTTTGCTGGCTGATCAGCAGGGCCAGAATGTGCATTCAGGTCATGACTACAGAGCCAAAACTCTTCCTATCACCCCACAGTCTTGATCAGGAATAAATCTCAATATTACTCATCTATGAGAAAATCAGATTCTAGTTACATCACTAAGAGTGTATCTCTACATATACCTATATTAAAATGAAGATTTTATGTGAGGGCATTCAGTCCACTTCTCTATTTCACTCCTAAGTTGTGAGTGAATGAACAATAAGGATTTCAGTGTTTAATACAGATCTGAACTACAAAGACAGTATACTCCCATGGGATTGTCCTCTGCAGTCTGGGGCAATCTGATTTTTGTGTTCCTCATAACACTTCCTAGGTCCAGCACCCTATACATTTTTATTTAATGCAGGAATGAGAAATCTTTGGCTTTCAAAAGTTGTCCAAGAACAGAAAAGTTTGCCAGATTACTTTCTTCAAACTAGTTCAAATGCCTTCTCCTAAGGACCAATATTTAAGTAATATTTTAAAATATCAAAATCAAATGTCCTTGAATTATAAAGTCTTTCAATTATTAAAGCTAGAAAGCACCATGGGAGTCCTCTAATCTAAGAAGAAATGAAGTCCTAAAAGAGGGTATTTATTCTACTTGCTCATGGTCAAAAAGCAACTAATTAAGTAAGTCAATTCTGACCCCAGATCCTCTAATCGATATCCTTTTATTTAAAACAAAAAAGTTACACTAACTCAGGAATCAGCTGACACTAAATTGGGTTCAAATACTGACTCAGACACTTAACTATGGTACCTTGAACAAGAGACTTCACCTCTCAGCCTCAGTTTCCTCATCTGTTCAACAGAGAAAATAATTGTACCAGTCTCTCGATGGTGTTGTGAAGACCAAATGAGAGACCATACCTACAGTGCTTTGCAAATCTTAAAGCACTATATAAATGCTAGCTACTGTTATTATGAAAAATTGTAATACTGAGAAAAGTTAGTTTTATTCATTTATACAAGAATATATTTTGAAAATTAGCCTATCTTCAAAAGTTATTTGAGATGAATGGTATCAAGATACTCTACCAATTACACCAACCAATCATAAGAGACTTTCTTCTAAAATTAGCTATTGGCATAGTTTTTGATCTACTGGAACTCAGCTAAGGAGATACATATTTGGTGGCAGTCCAGAGAAACCAGGAGAGAGAATACTATAAATGGGAGTACATGAGATACATATTTTATGTTCTTATTTTTGGAACTATGATTCTGATATAAATCTATAACTATTCTATAGAGGAATATGGTATCAAATGCAAAAACATGAAGGAAATGAAGCAATAAGGAAATCCAACTTTAGAATTCCAGACTTTTCATATGATAAAAGTATAAAAGGCATTGTAAATTGAGGCACTGTGAATGCAACTTATTTTTATTTTTATTATTAGCTTGACTGTTTGAATTTTATTATACTTACCATGTTTCTTTTTACCATGGTACCACAATAAAAATCTGTACAAACCATGTAATAGGGCATTGCACCAAACATCTAAGTCCTATCTATAAGACACTACCCCCAAAATAGTAACTTTGCTTTCTGAAATTACTGTTCACAAATGATTGCTTATGACAACCCTTTAATGGCTTGCATCCGATCACAGATCAATCTGAAGAGTTCCCAAAATGTCTTAATTTACAGAATTCAACAAACCTTGATAAAACATTCACTACTAGGTTCCATGAGAAACAGAATGGAAAGTTAGGACTGAATTTCAGTGCCTGCTTAGACAATGTGCTAACGATGTACTGACTGACAAAGAAAGAACTTAATTTTACTCAAAGGTCCATTAATTGACTTCTGCAATTAATGTACAGCATTTTTTGTTATTCTTCTAACTACCTACCTACATGAAAAGAATGGTAACAAGAAGCAACAGGATCTAGTAGGATTTATCATAGTTACTTGGCTATCTTTCTTTTCTCTTGAAAAATCCTATATCCTTTTTCTTTGGATTATGGCAACAGCCATTTCGTTAAGGAATATTCCTTTCTCAGGCATAACCTCCCCAACTCAGGTCCAATAGGCCCCTATATATACCAGGATTATTCCCTATTTTTATTTCCAAAAGAGAATGAGTCCAATGCCAGGCAGATAGTATACAGTATCTTTTTGTTGTTGTTGTTTTTGGGGGGGCTATTCTATTCTATTCTATTATATATTCTATATAATATTCTATTGCAGAATCATTGAATTTCAGAGCTAAAAAGCATCTTTGAGATTATGTTTGAGATTATGTTTGCTCTCTTTAAATCACAATTTTTCAAAAAAGAATTTATTTTATATTTGGCATACTTATACACTTCTTATCATAACATGATAAAACTACTTTGGCTGAAAAGCCCAGATGCCTCAGCAATTCAGCCCATTAGACTTTGGCTAAATATTTCAATATACCTACTTAATCCTCTACACTTGGTTATCCAGTCTAGACATCAGGGTTTCCAATAACAATTCATCGTTTGCTCCTTTTGCATAATTGATACTGAAGCCGTCACAATTAAGGTTATGTGGACACTACTGAGCTCTTTTAGTTATTTTCATCTTTGGGAGAATCTTTCTGAACCGAATTGTTAAATACTTAATCCCAGACTAAATTTAACTCCATAAAATTTTTCTAACAATGTCATTAACATTTTTAATTTGTAAAGCAAGAGAAATCATCAAGATTTTCCAAAGAAAGGGGCTTAAATTTCCAAAAAAGAAAAAAACCAAAAAACACAAAACTCTCTCTTTTGGTCCCCAAAGATCTCATTCATGCTCAAGAGATCTCTCATAAAAACAACATCCAAAACCACTTAACATTTACTTCTTTCAATAATGCCACATGTTACACAAACTAGGACTTACCCATAAGAGCTTACAATCAACAATGACTGTGTAGATAAGGTACAAAATATAAGACAAAGATGAAGACAGCCACAAAAATCTGGTCACCTGAGAAGTCGGGCAGAGTATATCTGCCCCTAAGCATGCTGTCTTGTCTTTCTACAGGTATTCCAAAGCCTTCTCCTACAATGTGTTTGATGATATGAATTAAGTGCAGGAAGTAAGGCAGAATAAAGAATTAGGAAACAAATTTGATTCAGTGGCATCTATATCTTAGAGAGCGATCTGTATTGCAGAAAATGCCTACCTCTCAAGGAAGAGATAACATCATTTCTACAAAAAATTCAGATAAATTTCATTTTATATAACAGATGTGCTATGGAAGTTGAATATTTAAGATTTATAATCTGACAGAGAAACCTGCCTTCTTTAATTAAGCTTTTATGCCAGTACTCACATTTTCTAGCTAATTGTCAATTAAAGAACATTTATTTAAAGGGTCAACTAACATCAAGCAGTATAAGTGCTAAAGATCCCATAACAAAAGTAAAACAGTCCCTGTCCTCAAATTTGCATTCTAATAGGGGAAATGTATATAAATGTGTCTATATAGTTAGATATATATATATAAGGTATATGTAAAGATTTGCAAGTTAATACAAAACGTTTACATATTATTTGATATCTATATGTGTATATGTATGTTATGCATGCATATGCATGTCCGTGCATAAGCACAGAGGTTCTGTGAAAGTCACTAATGGATGAGAAGAAGGTCTTGCTTGAGCTGAGTTGCAGGAAACCAGGCTAGGGGTAGAGGAGGTGAAAAGGGGAGCCTACAAGCAGAAGATGATGCCTTAACAGTAATAGCCAATAAGCGTGCTTGCTAACAGGCCAGAAGTAGGAAAGGGCCATGTTGTGAAAGGGGCTTAAAATGCCAAACAGATGAGTCTGAGACATAAGGTATCCCCCAAATTCCAAAAGTCTTAGAGAAATTTCACACTACAATAACTTCAGAAGTAAAAATGCTACAAACTTATGAAGAAAACTTGAAAGATTTTAAAAATTTAAATTTTTTCCCCTAAAATTCAATATAGCTGCCATTTTCAACTTTTTTGGTAAAACTTTTAGAAGCTGCTATTCAGGCTATCCCTAGGATTATTCAAAGAATGAGGTCTTGATGGATATACTACTGCTTGGACCCAAAAGCACAAGATAAAAAACTAATAGAGAGAAAACAGACTACCCAAGGTGGCCAGAGCAACCCTCTTCAAAGTGGCAGCCTGAAATTGTTGCACACATGACACAGGGATAGAGTGCATAATCTTGTTAAAATTTAAATTATTTATTCAAAATTCACAAAACTGAAGTATATTAAAAAAAATAATTAAAACTTCCATTCTAGCTCTTATACCAGTAGCTAATTCTCATTTATGTACCAGTCATCTTTTGTCACTCAGTATCCTTGTCTGTACTCCCCTCCATGTCACAGGGGATACAGATCCTCACCTCAGCTTTTCAGAGTCTCTACTTTCCTGCAAAGCTTGGCTCAGGTGCCTCCTTCTCTCTGAAGTCTTTCCTGATCCCCTATTATCAGGGCTGCCTTCCTCAGGAAATTTCTGCATTGATTTATTTGTGTAAATATTTTATTTTCTAGCCTCAGGAGAAGGTAGGTTTCTTGAGGATAGGGACTGTTTCATATGAATCTTTATATCTTAATGCCCAGTACAGTACCTTGCATATAGTAGTTAACTGATAAATGCCTGATGGGTTGTTTAACTATTTGATAGCCTACATGTTACTTTCCCATTCAAGATAAAGTCATTATAAAGCTAGACAAAGAAAGGTTGAAAACCTGAGCAATCTCACTACAACTTTTCTCATCTTCAGATAAACTCTTTGAGAGTACCATGGACCAACATAGTCAAAATTTATTTGGAAATTCAACACCATCTTCTGGAAAATACATTTAGTATAAAACTCTGGCTGTTTGGATTTGCTTGGGCTTTATTTTTATTTTTATTTTGCTAAGTTCAACAGTTGGTATTAAAAATAGCATTTCATTTTCTAAAGTTCTTTTCTTTACCATAAGTTAATATTCTCTACTACCACTATTGTGGTCTAATAAACAACTTAGAGATTTGTATTTCTCTCTTTTGTGTTTAAGAAAAAAAGAAATTTTAAAGAAAGAACCTGCACTTTACAATGTTATTTTTCTAGAAAAATAAAATCAGAATCCTGTTCTAAATGAATACCTTGATTTCAACAAGTAGAATACAAAACTTTTAGACTTAATTACAATCAATCAATAGCATGTTCAGCAGAATCCAAATACAGCAACACCAACACCAACAAATAGCTCAAGAGATTAAGTGAGCCCCTTTCCTCAGCAGTAAATAGGTGATTAGAGAGGTCTGATTCAGACTTCTACCATAATCTTATCTACTTATAAAGATAATGAAAAGTATATCAAAACAAGTTCAATATTGAAATTTAGGATTTCTTCTTTTCTAACAATTTCCTCTTATAACCAACTATTAAAGCAACATACTTAACAAGATCTTCTACCAGCATAAGAGCACATATTAAATGCCCCAGGACTTACTGATCTGGAGTGTTTTTAATTTGTCAGATGCTTGAAGAGGCTGTATGGTGTAGGAAGAGAGCTAGACTGGAGTCAGAAAGATATGGGTCCAAGATCTGACTCTGACTTATATTAGCTATGTCACCACAAGCAAGTTCATCTCTGGCTTCCAGGTGACTTTTAAAGATTTTAAATTGCAGATGAGCAGCTGATCTGCTTCAGTAAAAACAGCTTCCAGGTGTTCCCTGAATGAAATCAAAGATCTGGACTCTCCAATAAATGTATGCCAGTAGGACAATCCTAGGGACTGAACTTAGTGAAGGAACAGAATAAAACCTACCAACCTTATCTTTCATTGACTTTAAAAACCAAAAGTCAGCAGGGACATGTGAGAGAAATAACTTCTTGAAATCAGATTGCAAAACCTCACCTAGATCTATCAGTAAACAACCACTCCTTGAAAACACCCTGAAGTTAAAATATTTCAACATCTGGGCCTTCTAAACACTTGAGGTAAGGATCTGCAACAAAAGAGAAATAAATATCCAACAAATAACTCAAAGAACAGACCTTCCAAAGCTTTACACCCCAAGTGCTAGGTTGCACAGCCCACCTAAAGAACTTGCCCTCCATGTCACCCCCTCTACTGAGGCGAAGCAATATCCCATACCAGAAGGGTTCAAGTTCTACTGAACAAAGTAAAAATCTCACCCGTGTCATTTTAAAAAAGTCTAAAGATGGGCGATTCCACCGCACGTCTTCCTCTCGCCTGCGCTTTAGCCGGCTTTTCTTTTCGTTCAGTACACAAGGCTGTGAGCGGCATCTCAACAAGCCCTGGCGCCGGCTAAGCTCTGGTGTGGACGTGGGAGTGCTATTAGCTGAAGGCAAGAGGTTCCCTGCCTCGGGAATGTGCTCCTGGGAGAGAGAGAGGCGACGCCTGGGGTTAAAATCACAAGGTCCAGCAGAATTCCAGCGGATGCTAGAACTGGTACTGCCCTCGCTACTGTCCACAAAGCCGCTGCTGGCTGAAGAGGGCCTGGGCACCGGAGACGTGTGGAAGCCAGTGACAGGGAACACGTTCTGGAGTGACAGGACGCTCTGGGGCAGGCTGATGCTGGTGCTTCTCTGCAGGGTGGCGCTGCCGCCGCTGTTACAGCGCTGCAAGGTGGCACTGCCGCCACTGTTGCATCGTCTTTTGGAGACGGGAGTCCAGACCTTGGAACTGCCAGGTTTCCATGGCGACCGGCAGCGAGCCAGCTCATCCGGCTCTGACAGGGATCGACAGTGTCGCTTAGGAGGTGGGGCCAGAGGCTGCCCAGAGTTTTCATTCAGGTTGAGTTCACTGATCCATCCTGACACCATCGATGGGCTGGGGGATTCTTTCTGCCATTGGAGACACATGTTTGCTGAACTAAATGGACATGATGGGAAAGGGAAAGCTGAAACCTTGGTCACTTCGGTTCGGATTGGGCATCCTCCATTCAACACTTTCCAAGGATTTTCTTCTACTGAAGGAAACAGGGAAGGACAGAGATCAGCAAGGAAGAGGGACAAGGGGAAAAGCCAATTATCAGGAAACAAGTGCAAAGATGCCACTGCAAAATGAATTCAACAATAGACCAGTACAAGGCCAGGCCTTTGGGTAATAAAACTAAAAGTTAAAAAATTAACATCAACCCAGCTGTTCCTGCCCACTACCAAGAAAGCTACTATGTATGTTTACATAGACATAAACGGGATCAAATAAAATATTTCAGACATTTAGCCCACTTACACTTAACTCTAATCTTTCAGATGGTGACAAGCTTCTTAGTTGCAGTAATGGTAAAGACAGCATTTTTATTCCTAAAAATACTAACACATACAATATTCCAAAATAAGCTATTTCCTGTCTATTTAGGTCCATCTTCTAGGACTTGATTAATTTGTTTTTTAAGACCTCCATGAAATGAAATCAATCTTATTTTCAGTTGTCTGCAACAGAGACCTATTAGTTTTTATTGTTTAACAAGTCTACTTCAAATACAAATAATTTTTATTTAAGAGTTGTATGAGATAAGCTAAATATCATAAACAGTCACAGATCATAGATTTAGAGCTCCACAGAACCTCTGAAGTCATCATTTACTTATTTTACAGTGGTGGAGACTGGGGCCTAGAAAGTTAAATAGCCTGCCCAACATCACACAGGCAGTAATTCTCAAGAGCTGAGATTAAGCCTCATACATTCTGTCTCCAATTCCAAGGCTTCTTCCCTACAACTAACTATGTGGGACTTTATCCAGATGCTCAAGGTGATTGACCACTATAGGACAAACAAAAGAAGAACTTCATTAAAAGTCCTAGGTAGGTCTGCTTTCATTAGGTCTATCATCATTATAAAGATATGAAGGACAATTTGCATTTTTTTCCTCATTACACTAACACTTATATAAACTAAGATATCTAAAACATATTCCTTTGTTAGTTCAATTTTACTAAGATTTTTCTGTGTTATTCTGTTTTTATTACTCTGCTTAAAGTCAAATATTCTTTTTATTAGCCTGAAAAAGTATTTATACTAACACGTTCTATCATAGTAGGTAACAATTTTTTTTCTCACTCTTAAAGAAAGCTAAAACTTGAATACAGATGACTGAATCTCCCTTCTGAAAGTGTTTTGCCATAAATTATAAACAAAGTAAAAATAATTCTCTCTTTTTTAGTAGTTTTTAGTTGTTTAAACAAAGCTTTTACTTATTAGCTCTAGTATTTCTCATAACTACCAGACAAAGTTAAGAACTTCAAAAGTATCATCTAGTTTGGAGGCAAGAGCATTAAAGCTAGTGGCCAAACCTCAGACTCCTGTTTCAAATTGCTTTCTCCAACTACATTCAGCATAATCTACAACTGTTCTTAAGCGTGGTATAATGATGGGTAAAAATAAGTGATAAAAAGAGAAAGAAAACCCCTCTTGTGTTTAACAATTTTTAAAGCTTGGGTGCAAAACTGACAACTTAAAACCAAGGAGATACATCTCATCCTCTAAATTAAACAAAATTCAATTACTTAGACACTGAGAAATTCTCAGATTATCTAAGAATTATAACATAAGCAAAACATTGACTTCATTCTCTGTGTAAAAGGTGACGCAAACAGGCTCCTTCTCCTGGAGCTACACATGATACCATGTGCCTGACATCAAGGTTCAAAACTAATCAAGTATTTCAATTCTATCCAGCTAATATTCATACCAACAGTTTCAACAGTAGGATTTCTGTTCTTTTGGTTTAAAAATAAATAAAAAACATATCTCTTTCTCTCAAATATTTCCTTCATTCTTAGTTCCTTTTAAATCAGATTTTAGAAAGTAAAGAATCTGTTAAAAAGGTACTCTCTTGCCACATGGGACTAGAACATGGTCATGGCACCCAAAGAAGCAAGTAGTCATGCATGTCATTTTCCTAACAGCTACCACAAGAGAAAGTCTCAAAAGGGGATGGGCACATGAAGAGGGCATTTAGACATACCGAATGATATTGAACAAAAACATCTTACGAGAGCTTTTACTATGCAAAGCAGATCACAAGCAGCAAACTAATAAGCAGTGATTCACGGCATTGTCCCAAAGCCAGCTCAAACCAGCAGGCTGTACAGCAGCAGGTCCCAGCCCCCATTTCACCTGATTTGCAACAGAAAGGCTGCGGAGCGCCCCAATTACCTCAGTGTCTCTGCAGCCAGGGCTTTTAGAAGAACTTACCATTGATTTCGAAAGGAAACAAGCTGCCACTTTTGTTCAGCTCCTCAGATGAGTACTGAAATTAATCAGAGAAAGAGGTTTCAACACCGCACAACTCTACATGGTGTGAAAGAAAACGCACACAAACTCTGTGTCAGAGAGTGGGCAAATGTCTGAGAGCGCCATTCTGCTTCTTACCAAACTCAGACTCACTCCTGGCCGTTTATTTGGGTACCTGGTCTCTTTTAGCAAAGCTAAAAACAAGCATCTGGACTCTGATGGCAGAGGAGTCGGCCTGCTGCTGGCTTCTCTGAAATCTGCTCCCCTCCTTCCCTGATATCAGGGCCACTCTTGGGTTCTCTGGCCTGCACGCATGGGCGTGGCAGATGGACAGCTGAGACAGCTTTGCCCCTTACCTCCAAAGGCATCAGAAAGGGGAAACCTTCTGGGGGATGGGGCCTGAGGGTAGGGGACAAGGTGGGCATAGTTTCACATTAAGACTTCAGAAGGAACTCGAAGCTCCAAAGGAACAACATAAGGTTAGTCTGGGGGAAGGGAGTGGTTCAAATCTGAAATTACACCTGGGTAGAACTCCAGGTAAGGAAATTCTCTCCCGTGACATGCATTTGCAAGTGCTCTGTCTGAGGGAACGGAGAGGACCTGGGGCACGCAGCCAGGATGGGGTTAAAGGCAGCAGTAGCAGAGAGAAAAGAATTCTCTATTTGTAATACAAACCTGGCAGTTCAAGCCCAGGCTCTGCCAGGCTGACCTGAGCATCTCGGGGTACCTCACCCCACTTGTCTGGCCTGCTTCCTCCTCAATAAAATTAAGGGTATGGATCTGCTGAGATCCTGCGGTCCTTCCAGCTCTCAATCTTTACCTCACTGCCTCACAAATCTGACTCTGGAATTAACTGAGATTTAGGAATAAAATCTCAATTTTGAAAAATTTTGACACTTCAAATTTGTCAAAAATTAATGGATTTTTATAAACTTAATTTTAACTTGTTTTTAAAAAAAAAATTAAAATGTTTAAGTTATATAAACTCATTGACCAAGTATAATTGTTGCCTTAGAGATATCCCAAATGGCATATCTCAGATTGAAAATTCATAATGAATTCTAATCCCAAGACTTTCACAACCTTGTAAATTAATTGGCAGGATTATAAAAAAATCTATGAAACCTACATAAATATATCATACTGGAAACTGCTACTTCCTTCTCCTTAAAGAGGTTTTTCCCTTTATCTAACAAGTGCCTCATTTTTCAAGAAGCTTCCTAAAGACCTCAGATATGCTGTTTTCAAATGCACCTCAATGCCAAATTATATTATCTTTATGTGTAAATTTATTTCATCTCCCCTAACTAAACTGTAGCCTTCTTAATTAAGGAAAGAGAAACACAATTTATTTTTTTTCTTAGGCACATCACAGATACCCTTAATGTTGTTCAGCATATAGCAGTCATTATAATCATAAAGTTTGTATATATATAAAAATTTCAAGTAACTTTACATTGAGTTAGCCAATTTCAATTCATCAGAAGTATAAACTCAATGACAGTATCAGAGGATAGACTACCGGGAAGGATCAGATTATATCACGAGGGTCAGGAACTGGAGATATTTGGCCTGGAAAAGAGAAGGCTTTGGGAGACACATAATAGCTGTTCTAGACACTTAGCAGATAAATAGATTTTGTGATTGTAGCTTCGTGTGTACCTCTGTGAGGTACATATGCTATTTATTAAAACTGTATTAAAAAGGAATTTTAACACACATTTCTCACACCAATATTTTGAACTATTCCCTACAATGCCTTCATGACTTCATATTCATTCCTTCCTATAAGTTTGTGTCTGAAAAGAGAGAGAGAGAGAGAGAGAGAGAGAGAGAGAGAGAGAGAGAGAGAGGCTCATATGTTTTTCAAGACAGAAAAAAGGTTTGATTATTTTAACATGCCTCCTGTTTTACAAGCTATTTTTTTGATCCTGGGTTTTGTTTTGTATTCATATGTTTTATTATTATTAAACCAAAAAGAAGATAGTATTGTTCTAAGACTTCCTTTCTAGATACAGGTTCAGTTTTTAAGTAAACATCCTTGAGCAATGAAAAATTTATACTGTTTGTTAATACGAAGTTCTGTACATGTTAAGACCTTGAACCTTGAAGGTTATAATAAAAATGCTTAATATACTATTGGAAGAAATACTTAAGGAAATTAAGACTACCTTTTACCAGATAAAACTTGCTAGAAATGCTTTCAAATATTTTTCAAGTTAATGAGCCATTAGAGATGTTTTATTTCCTTACCTGGATAAAGAAAAAGAGCAAAAGGCTACTAATAAACAGCTAAAGGATGTGAGAATCTAAGACTCTGCATGAGAAGTCAGATCATAATCACTGATGAGAGATAGTGATATGAACAAGTTAATTTAGTAAAGGTTTCATTAAGATTAAGCTTCATAATTCTGCCCAGTCATTGGTTTATGTACCTTAACATTAATAGAGTTGGCATATGGACAAGATACTTTGTATATGTACTTTTAAAGGAAAATATTTCACTATAATTCTTGTCTCTTATTATTAAGAATGGAGAAAAATAAAAACAGTCTGTGGTAAAAACAGAAATCTGGCTATTTAAACTTGGCTATATTAGATAAAACATATTGGGCTATTCATAATAAAATCTTTTCCAAGATTCCTGCTTGGACACTGGGGCTCATAAGCAAGTCATTTCACTTTCTCAATCCTCCATTTTCTCCTTGGCAAAGTGAAAATAGCAACTACTCCTATGATACATCTCAACAAATTGCTCTTTGTCAGCTTGCCATTTTTATTCAAAATCACTTTTCTAAAGTTTTGGGGTTTCCTAAAAATGGAGGAGAGAGAGCCTGAATTTAATTTTGAATAAGATTAATGCATTTAAGATTCTCACTTCACTAAATACCAAAAGCTCCCAACATACTATATTAGGATTTGAAACCAACAAGGGAAAAATTATTTTCCTCTTATTCTAGGTTAATTAACCCCTACCTGCCTTAGGCTTAGCAAGCACCCAAAAGGTGGGAAAGACCAAGATACATGTGTAGGGACACCTAAGACAACTTCTATGGCCCTAAATATCCCCATGCTGGTGATCTGTAAAAACAAGGCCCTCAATTCTGCATGAAAGCTACCAGCTATTCCTCCTCACAAGCACTATGGGAGGGGGCTAATGCAAAAACTGACTTTGGTTCTATTGGCCTGTCATCACAGCTAGTGTCACAGTCAGGATTTGCCTCTAGGCAACCTGACCCCACAGCAAACCTTTTTCTCCTGCCTAAGCCACCTGCCACAAAAAACAACAAAAGCTTCAAACAAAGCTTCAATATACAACTTCAAGCACAGCCCCTTCCATAATTTCACAAATGAGGCATATTTTCACTGAAATTGATGTCTAACCAAACAGATTAATAATATAGAAACACCCCATGATCTTAAATATTTCTAAATGTGCTGTAGCTACCATTAATTTTTATGGTCTTGGGCAAATCTTCAACACTCTCCAATGTACAATAAATATTAAACATTTACCAATCACTTCTTTGATCATCAACCTTTGAAACCACAAACCAGACATGGAAAAGCATAGCCAAAGAAAATGGCCAAGAATAATCCTTATGTCATTTGAAGGCAATAATTCTATGGCTAAGAAACTAGCCTAATATTTCTAACTCCCATTATTTTGGATTTCTATTTAACACCTTGGGGGAAAAAAAACCAGTTTGTTTCTAACTCACAGAAGTTTTTGGATCTTGATTTATTCTAACTATCAAACTTTTAAAATCAATTGGCCCACAACACTTGCTCTCAGTACAAGCATCTCTAGCATCTCAGAGCACATCATTTCTGTAATTTAAATACAAAAGTACACACTGAATCAAAGGCATAATATAAACTATAATTCCAAATACGTCAAATTATGTTGGTATAAAATATGTCTGCCTATATCAGTTCTCTAAAATTCACATGTAAATATGAATCTCAAAAAAGGGGGAGAAACAGGAAAAGAGGAGGAGGAGCTCTTAGAAATCTTGTCTCAAAAAGAAAACAAATCTCTTTATAAATGAAGTAGGAATATTTGAGAATATTGTTATAGTACATAGACACTCCCATGATCTTGCACCATTCTAACATGACTAACAGCACAGAAGACAGAATGAATGGTTCAGATTTGTACCAAGAGGATACCTCCCACACCTCCATGAAATTACCAATCCCTTAGAGTCTGGACAAAACCCACAGGGGCTTCTTGGCAAAAAGCCTGTTACAAACACCTTTATACTGGCTTTCCCAAAAGCAATCATTACATCATCATTCATCATGGCATTCACATAGCTCTGTATTCTACAACAATAATAGCAAATCATACTTTTTTGAAACCTCAAGATCTACAAAGTGCTTTCTCGAAACAACTCTGAAAGTGCCTAGTACCACTGAAACTCAAGAGAAATAAATGTAAAGTCTTGCATTTGGGTATAAACAAATCAAATCTGGAGGCCTGATTAGATAAGAGTTCTGAAAAAGATCTGGAAGTCTGAGTAGATAGCAATATCAAGATGAGTCAAGCAGTGATTGGGCAGTCAAAAAAATTAAGAGAACTCTTAGGTCCAGCTTCCAGAAATAGGGAGGTAAAGACTTCACTGCAGCTTGATTACAGACATCATCAGGAGTACTGTATTTACTTCTGGCATCACAATTTAAGAATGCTGATAAACTGGACAGCATACAAAGGAAGATAACCTAAATGATCAAGGACTTTGTCAAAAGAGGATCTGTTGAAGAAAAAGGGCAAGTTAGCCAAAAAAAGTCTGAGTTTGCCAAAACTCAATTCAACCTTGATGTGAGGAGAAACTTCCTGACAATGAGAGCTGCTGCTAGGGATAGTGGGATCCTTCTCCTCAGCTCTGCAACCACTTATTTTTGAGAGGGGTCACTGTGAGGCTTTCTTTCCTATGGGGGTAGGATGGACAAGATGGCCTTCTCCAACTCTTAAATTCTGAGATTTCCTGAAGCACTACCTCCATTCTCACAGACCAGGAAATTAGGCCTTAAATGAAATTACTTGCCTGAGTTCATATAACTGAGAAGAAGCATCAAAACTGAGACTCAAATTGGGACTCAATCCTGAGTACTCTTGACAAATTATGCAACTTTCATTAAATGAGATAAAACACATACATATAGCTCATTCCGATTTTTTAATTCTTCATGCAGAACTGAAGTTAAGTGATTCAGAAAGTATGAGATAAGTTAATTCTGAATCAGGAAAAAATTATATTCCATTATTATTGAACTGGAACTAAAAAAGTTTATTTTCTTGACATCTTTGTGACATGATAAGAGTTCAAGTCTTAACAAGTCCCGAGGAAACTGCCCTGCACTAGTCAAAATTAAGTTATACAAACACGTTTATATCCCTAGGGGCTGGGCCAATTCAATGACTCTTTCTATTTGTGGCTTTTACTGTGAAGTAGAAAAGAATGAGCCAAAAGGGACCAATCAAAAATTTAAGCTTTAGTTTTAGATATATCAATTTATTTTCTTTTGGAGGATGAGGCAATTGGGATTAAGTGGATTGCCTAGGGGAGAAAGTGTTAAGTGTCTGAGAATGGATTTGAATTCAGGACCTCCTGCCTTCAGGGCCACTGTTCTATCCACTGTGCCATCTAGAGACCCCTAAATATATCCATTTACAAGCATCTATTGAGTGCCCATGTCCTAAGCACTGTGCTGCTGAGGACCCAAAGATAAAAAGCAAATGATTCCTATTCTCAAGTAGTTCATGTTCTCTTAGGAGAAGCAATGGAATATTTAGGGATACACATTTAAGTGCCTACCTATTAAATAAATTAAATGTATTTT